>NW_024055675.1:0-97404 GCF_902713615.1 Scyliorhinus canicula
CACCACACCCTCACCACCACACACCCTCAAACACACACATCCTCACACACACACATACTCATATACACACCCACACACACACGCCCTCACACACACCCTCAAACACACACACACGCACCCACACACACACCCTCACACACAGTAACACACACTCACATACACACCCACACACCCTCACACACACCCTCACATACATACCCACACACCCTCACACACACCCACACACACACCCTCTCACACTCACCCTCAGACGCACCTCACACACACCAACACACACACACACCCTCCATACAGACCCACACACCCTCAAATACACACCCTCACCCACCCTCACACACACACCTTCACACACACCCTCATTCACAAACACACCCACACTCATCCTCACACACATCCTCACAAACACACACACATACTCACATACACACCAACACACACCTTCACACAAACACTCACACAGACACCCTCACACACACAAACACACACCCTGTCACACACTCACCCTCTCACAAACTCACCCTCTCACACACCCTCACACACCCTCATACACACCCTCACGCAGACATACACACACCCTCACAGTCACACACACAGTCCTTCACACACCCTCACACACAGCCTTACACACACACACTCACACACACACTCTCTCACACACCCTCACACACACACACCCTCACATACACACCTTCACACACACACACCCTCACATACACACCCACACACACCCTCATACACACACACACACCCACACACACCCTCACACACACACACACCCTCACACACACACCCTCTTACACACACACCCTCACACACACACACCCTCACATACACACCTTCACACACACACACCCTCACATACACACCCACACACACCCTCACACACACACACACCTTCACGCACACCCTCTCACACACACCCCTCTCACAAACCCTCACATACACACCCTCAGACGCACCTCACACACACCAACACACACACACACCCTCCATACAGATCCACACACACCCTCACATACACACGCTCACCCATCCTCACACACACCTTCACACACACCCTCATACACAAACACACCCGCACTCACCCTCACATACACATCCTCACACACACACACACACATACTCACATACACACCCACACACTCCTTCACACACACACTCACACAGACACGCTCACACACACAAACAAACACACACCCTCACACACACACACCCTCTCACACACCCTCACACACACCCTCTCACACAACCTCACACACACCCTCACACACACCCTCACGCAGACATACACACACCCTCACATACACACCCACACACTCCTTCACACACCTTCACACACAGCCTTACACACACACACACTCTCTCACACACACACTCACACACACACACCCTCACATACACACCTTCACACACTCACACACACCCTCACACACACCCTCACGCACACACTCACACACACACACCCTCACATACACACCCACACAGACACCCTCACACACACACCCTCACACACATACACTCTCTCACACACTCAGCCTAACACACACCCTCACACACGCACCCTCTCACACACACCCTCACACACACCCTCTCACACACGAACAAACACCCTCACGTACACACGCACACACACTCTCACACATACACACTCACACACAATTCCTCACACACACCCACATGGTCAAACACACACATACTCACAGACACACCCACACACACACTAAAACACACGCCCTCACACACCCTCAAACACACCCACACACACCCTCACATACACACCCACACACACCCTCACATACGATCACATACACACCCACACGCTCCCTCACACACCCTCACACACACCCTCACACACACCCATACCCCGCCCCACACACACTCACACACACACACGTGCACCCTCACATACACACCAACACACAACCTCACACACACCCTCACACACACACCCTCGCATACACACCCATATACACCCTCGCACACATACCCTCACACACAATCTCACACACACAATCTCACACACACACACGCACCCTCACACACACACCCTCACACACACCTTCAACACACCCTCACATACTCACACACACACTCACATACACACCCACACACACCCACACCCTCACATACACACACCCTCACAGACACACCCACACACACCTTCACATGTACACCCTCACAGACACCCTCACACACACACCCTCACACACACTCACATACACACCCACACACACCCTCACACACCCTCACACACACCCTCTCACACGCACACACCCTCACACACACACAATCTCTCACACACCCCCCTCACTCAGACCCTCACACACACACCCTCACACACACCCTCAGACGCACCCACACACACACCAACACGCACACACACACACCCTCAATACACACCCACACACACCCTCACATACACACCCTCACACACCCTCACACACACACCTTCATACACACCCTCATACACACACACACCCACAATCACCCTCACACACACACATCCCCTCACACACACACACTACATACTCACCAGGGACTTCAATGTTGTGGCCATTTCAGAGACATGGATAGAGCAGGGACAGGAATGGTTGTTGCAGGTTCCGGGGTTTAGGTGTTTTAGTAAGGTCAGAGAAGGGGGCAAAAGAGGGGGATGTGTGGCGCTGCTAGTCAAGGACAGGATTACGGTGGCGGAAAGGATGCTAGATGGGGACTCTTCTTCCGAGGTAGTATGGGCTGAGGTTAGAAACAGGAAAGGAGAGGTCACCCTTTTGGGAGTTTTCTATAGGCCACCTAATAGTTCTAGGGATGTAGAGGAAAGGATGGCGAAGAGGATTCTGGAAAAGAGCGAAAGTAACAGGGTAGTTGTTATGGGAGACTTTATCTTTCCAAATATTGACTGGAAAAGATATAGTTCGAGTACATTAGATGGGTCGTTCTTTGTACAATGTGTGCAGGAGGGTTTCCTGACACAATATGTTGACAGGCCAACAAGAGGCGAGGCCACATTGGATTTGGTTTTGGGTAATGAACCAGGCCAGGTGTTAGATCTGGAGGTAGGTGAGCACTTTGGAGACAGTGACCACAATTCGGTGACCTTTACGTTAGTGATGGAAAGGGATAAGTATACCCCGCAGGGCAAGAGTTATAGCTGGGGGAAGGGCAATTATGATGCCATTAGACATGACTTAGGATGTGTAGGTTGGAGAAGTAGGCTGCAAGGGTTGGGCACACTGGATATGTGGAGCTTGTTCAAGGAACAGCTATTGCGTGTTCTTGATAAGTACGTACCAGTCAGGCAGGGAGGAAGGGGTAGAGCGAGGGAACCGTGGTTTACGAAAGAAGTGGAATCTCTTGTTAAGAGGCCTATGTGAAGATGAGGCGTGAAGTTTCAGTTGGGGCGCTTGATAGATACAAGGAAGCGAGGAAGGATCTAAAGAGAGAGCTAAGACGAGCAAGGAGGGGACTGAGAAGTCTTTGGCAGGTAGGATCAAGGAAAACTCAAAAGCTTTCTATAGGTATGTCAGGAATAAAAGAATGACTAGGGTAAGAGTAAGGCCAGTCAAGGACAGTGGTGGGAAGTTGTGTGTGGAGGCTGAGGAGATAAGCGAGATACTAAATGAATACTTTTCGTCAGTATTCACTCAGGAAAAAGATAATGTTGTGGAGGAGAATGCTGAGACCCAGGCTATTAGAATAGATGGCATTGAGGTGCGTAGGGAAGAAGTGTTGGCAATTCTGGACAAGGTGAAAATAGATAAGTCCCCGGGGCCTGATGGGATTTATCCTAGGATTCTCTGGGAAGCCAGGGAAGAGATTGCTGAGCCTTTGGCTTTGATTTTTATGTCATCATTGGCTACAGGAATAGTGCCAGAGGACTGGAGGATAGCAAATGTGGTCCCTTTGTTCAAGAAGGGGAGTAGAGATAACCCCGGTAACTATAGGCCGGTGAGCCTCACGTCTGTTGTGGGTAAAGTCTTGGAGAGGATTATAAGAGATGCGATTTATAATCATCTAGATAGGAATAATATGATTAGGGATAGTCAGCATGGTTTTGTGAAGGGTAGGTCATGCCTCACAGAACCTTATCGAGTTCTTTGAGAAGGTGACTGAACAGGTAGACGAGGGTAGAGCAGTTGATGTGGTGTATATGGATTTCAGTAAAGCGTTTGATAAGATTCCCCACGGTCGGCTATTGCAAAAAATACGGAGGCTGGGGATTGAGGGTGATTTAGAGATGTGGATCAGAAATTGGCTAGTTGAAAGAAGACAGAGGGTGGTGGTTGATGGCAAATGTTCAGAATGGAGTTCAGTTACGAGTGGCGTACCACAAGGATCTGTTCTGGGGCCGTTGCTGTTTGTCATTTTTATAAATGACCTAGAGGAGGGCGCAGAAGGATGGGTGAGTAAATTTGCAGACGACACTAAAGTCGGTGGAGTTGTAGACAGTGCGGAAGGATGTTGCAGGTTACAGAGGGACATAGATAAGCTGCAGAGCTGGGCTGAGAGGTGGCAAATGGAGTTTAATGTAGAGAAGTGTGAGGTGATTCACTTTGGAAAGAATAACAGGAATGCGGAATATTTGGCTAATGGTAAAATTCATGGTAGTGTGGATGAGCAGAGGGATCTCGGTGTCCATGTGCATAGATCCCTGAAAGTTGCCACACAGGTTGATCGGGTTGAGAAGAAGGCCTATGGTGTGTTGGCCTTTATTGGTAGAGGTTTTGAGTTCCGGAGCCATGAGGTCATGTTGCAGCTGTACAAAACTCTAGTACGGCCGCATCTGGAGTATTGCGTACAGTTCTGGTCGCATCATTATAGGAAGGCTGTTGATCTTTATGTCGTCTTTGTCGACAGGAATAGTGCCGGAAGACTGGAGGATAGCAAATGTTGTCCCCTTGTTCAAGAAGGGGAGTAGAGACAACCCTGGTAATTATAGACCTGTGAGCCTTACTTCGGTTTTGGGTAAAATGTTGGAAAAGGTTATAAGAGATAGGGTTTATAATCATCTTGAAAAGAACAAGTTGATTAGCGATACTCAACACGGTTTTGTGAAGGGTAGGTCATGTCTCACAAACCTTATTGAGTTTTTTGAGAAGGTGACCAAACAGGTGGATCAGGGTAAAGCTGTTGATGTGGTGTATATGGATTTCAGTAAGGCGTTTGATAAGGTTCCCCACGGTAGGCTATTGCAGAAAATAAGGAAGTATGGAATTGAAGGTGATTTAGCGGTTTGGATCAGTAATTGGCTAGCTGAAAGAAGACAGAGGGTGGTGGTTGATGGCAAATGTTCATCCTGGAGTTCAGTTACTAGTGGTGTACCGCAAGGATCTGTTTTGGGGCCACTGCTGTTTGTAATTTTTATAAATGACCTGGAAGAGGGTGTAGAAGGATGGGTTAGTAAATTTGCAGATGACACGAAGGTCGGTGGAGTTGTGGATAGTGCTGAAGGATGTTATAGGATACAGAGGGACATAGATAAGCTGCAGAGCTGGGCTGAGAGGTGGTTGATGGAGTTTAATGTGGAAAAGTGTGAGGTGGTTCACTTTGGAAGGAATAAGAGGAAAAAAATGCAGAGTACTGGGCTAATGGCAAGATTCTTGGTAGTGTAGATGAACAGAGAGATCTCGGCATCCAGGTACATAAATCCCTGAAAGTTGCCACCCAGGTTAATAGGGCTGTTAAGAAGGCATATGGTGTGCTAGCCTTTATAAGCAGGGGGATTGAGTTTCGGAACCACAAGGTCATGCTGCAGCTGTACATAACTCTGGTGCGGCCACACCTGGAGTACTGCGTGCAGTTCTGGTCACCACATTATAGGAAGGATGTGGAAGCTTTGGAAAGGGTTCAGAGGAGATTTACTAGGATGTTGCCTGGTATGGAGGGAAGGTCTTACGAGGAAAGGCTCAGGGAATTGAGGTTGTTTTCGTTAGAGAGGAGAAGGCTGAGAGGTGACTTAATAGAGACATATAAGATAGTCAGAGGGTTAGATAGGGTGGACAGTGAGAGTCTTTTTCCTCGGATGGTGATGACCAACACGAGGGGACATAGCTTTAAATTGAGGGGTGAGAGATATAGGACAGATGTCAGAGGCAGTTTCTTTACTCAGAGAGTAGTAGGGGTGTGGAACGCCCTGCCTGCAATAGTAGTAGACTCGCCAACTTTAAGGGCATTTAAGTGGTCACTGGATAGACATATGGATGAAAATGGAATGGTGTAGGTCAGATAGGCTTCAGATGGTTTCACAGGTCGGCGCAACATCGAGGGCCGAAGGGCCCGTACTGCGCTGTAGTGTTCTATGTTCTATGTTCTATGATGTGGAAGCTTTGGAACGGGTGCAGAGGAGATTTACCAGAATGTTCCCTGGTATGGAGGGAAAATCTTATGAGGAAAGGCTGATGGACATGAGGTTGTTTTCGTTAGAGAGAACAAGGTTCAGAGGTGACTTTATGGAGGCGTACTAAATGATCAGAGGGTTATCTAGGGTGGACAGTGAGAACCTTCTCCCGCGGATGGAGGTGGCTAGCACGAGGGGACATAGCCTTAAATTGAGGGGTAATAGATATAGGACAGACGTCAGAGGTAGGTTTTTCACGCAAAGAGTGGTGAGGCCGTGGAATGCCCTACCTGCAACAGTAGTGAACTCGCCAGCATTGAGGGCATTTAAAAGTTTATTGGATAAGCATATGGATGATAATGGCATAGTGTAGGTTAGATGGCCTTTAGTTTTTGACTTCCCATGTCGGTGCAACATCGTGGGCCGAAGGGCCTGTACTGCGCTGTATCGTTCTATGTTCTATGCTCTATACACAACCACACACCCTCACACACACCCCCACACACATACCCTCAAACACACACACAGCCACAGACACTTTTACACACACACCCCCACACACATACCCTCAAACACACACACAGCCACAGACACTTTTACACACACACCCTCACACACACATACTCACACACCCCCACACATACACCCTCAAACACACACATACACATCCACACACACCCTCACACACACCCTCACACATACCCTCAAACACACACACAGCCGCAGACACTTTAACACACACTCCCTCACACACACCCCCTCACACCCCCCCACACATACACCCTCAAACACACACATACACATCCACACACACCCTCACACACACACCCGCACGCACACCCTCACACGCACCCTCACACACACACACCCTCACACACACACACATACCCTCACACACACACACACTCCCTCACACACACTCCCTCTCACACACACCCCTCACGCAGACACTCACACACACCCTGCCACATACACCCTCACACAACATCACACACACACCCTCACACCCTCACACACACACATACACACACACCGTCACATACACACTCACACACACCCTCACACACGCACACACGCGCCTTCACATACACACCCACACACAACATTACACACACAGCCTCACACCCTCACACACACACACCCTCACACACACACATACACACACACACCCTCACAGCCTCACACACCCTCACATACAAACCCACACACACCCTCACACACACACACACATTCCCACACCCACACACACCCTCACACACCCTCACACACACCCTCACACACACCCTCACACACACACACCCTCACATACACACGCACACACACACATCCTCACAGACACCCTCACACACACACACACCCTCACACACACCCTCACACACACACACAACCTCACACACATACACCCTCTCACACATTCACACTCGCACACACACACAAACACACACACCGTCACACACACTCACCGGCACACACACCCTCACACACACATACCCTCACATACATACCCACACACACCCTCACACACACCCTCACATACACACACCCTAACGCACCCCCTCACACACACCCACACCCACACATACACACCCAAACACACCCTCACTCATACACCCTCACACACATTCTCTCACACACACACCCTCACACACACTCTCACACACAACTCACACACACACACCCTCGCATACACAACCACACATCCTCACACACACTGTCACACGCACACAAACCCTCACACACACTCACCCTCTCACACACACCCCTCACACAGACCCTCACACATCCCCTCACACACAAACTCACATACACACCCACACACACTCTCACACACACACCCTCACACACACCAACATACACACACACCCTCACATACACATCCACACACACCCTCACACACACACCAACACACACACCCTCTCACACACACCCTGACACACACACCCTGACATTGGATTTGCTACTGGGTAATGAACCCGGCCAGGTGTTAGATTTAGATGTAGGTGAGCACTTTGGTGATAGTGATCACAACTCGGTTATGTTTACTTTAGCAATGGGCAGGGATAGGTATATACCGCAAGGCAAGAATTATAGCTGGGGGAAAGGCAATTATGATGCTATTCGGCAAGATTTAGGAGGTATAGGATGGGGAAGGAAACTGCAGGGGATGGGTACAATCGAAATGTGGAGCTTTTTCAAGGAACAGCTACTGCGTGTCCTTGATAAGTATGTACCTGTCAGGCAGGGAGGAAGTTGTCGAGCAAGGGAGCCGTGGTTTACTAAGGAAGTTGAAGCACTTGTCAAGAGGAACAAGAAGGCTTATGTTAGGATGAGACATGAAGGCTCAGTTAGGGCACTTGAGAGTTACAAGTTAGCCAGGAAGGACCTAAAGGGAGAGTTAAGAAGAGCGAGGAGAGGACACGAAAAGTCGTTGGCGGATAGGATCAAGGAAAAGCCTCAGGCTTTCTATAGGTATATCAGGAACAAAAGAATGACTCGAGTAAGATTAGGGCCAATCAAGGATAGTAGTGGAAAGTTGTGTGTGGAATCAGAGGAGATAGGGGACGCATTAATTGGATATTTTTCGTCAGTGTTTACACTGGAGAAAGACAATGTTGTCGAGGAGAACACTCAGGTTCAGTCGACCAGGCTAGATGGAAGTGAGGTTCAAAAGGAGGAGGTGTTAGCAATTTTAGAAAATGTCAAAATAGACAAGTCCCCTGGGCCAGATGGGATTTATCCAAGGATTCTCTGGGAAGCCAGGGAGGAGATTGCTGAGCCTTTGTCCTTGATCTTTATGTCGTCTTTGTCGACAGGAATAGTGCCGGAAGACTGGAGGATAGCAAATGTTGTCCCCTTGTTCAAGAAGGGGAGTAGAGACAACCCTGGTAATTATAGACCTGTGAGCCTTACTTCGGTTGTGGGTAAAATGTTGGAAAAGGTTATAAGAGATAGGGTTTATAATCATCTTGAAAAGAACAAGTTGATTAGCGATACTCAACACGGTTTTGTGAAGGGTAGGTCATGTCTCACAAACATTATTGAGTTTTTTGAGAAGGTGACCAAACAGGTGGATCAGGGTAAAGCTGTTGATGTGGTGTATATGGATTTCAGTAAGGCGTTTGATAAGGTTCCCCACGGTAGGCTATTGCAGAAAATAAGGAAGTATGGAATTGAAGGTGATTTAGCGGTTTGGATCAGTAATTGGCTAGCTGAAAGAAGACAGAGGGTGGTGGTTGATGGCAAATGTTCATCCTGGAGTTCAGTTACTAGTGGTGTACCGCAAGGATCTGTTTTGGGGCCACTGCTGTTTGTAATTTTTATAAATGACCTGGAAGAGGGTGTAGAAGGATGGGTTAGTAAATTTGCAGATGACACGAAGGTCGGTGGAGTTGTGGATAGTGCTGAAGGATGTTATAGGATACAGAGGGACATAGATAAGCTGCAGAGCTGGGCTGAGAGGTGGCAGATGGAGTTTAATGCGGAAAAGTGTGAGGTGGTTCACTTTGGAAGGAGTAACAGGAATGCAGAGTACTGGGCTAATGGCAAGATTCTTGGTAGTGTAGATGAACAGAGATATCTCGGCATCCAGGTACATAAATCCCTGAAAGTTGCCACCCAGGTTAATAGGGCTGTTAAGAAGGCATATGGTGTGCTAGCCTTTATAAGCAGGGGGATTGAGTTTCGGAACCACAAGGTCATGCTGCAGCTGTACATAACTCTGGTGCGGCCACACCTGGAGTACTGCGTGCAGTTCTGGTCACCACATTACAGGAAGGATGTGGATGCTTTGGAAAGGGTTCAGAGGAGATTTACTAGGATGTTGCCTGGTATGGAGGGAAGGTCTTACGAGGAAAGGCTCAGGGAATTGAGGTTGTTTTCGTTAGAGAGGAGAAGGCTGAGAGGTGACTTAATAGAGACATATAAGATAGTCAGAGGGTTAGATAGGGTGGACAGTGAGAGTCTTTTTCCTCGGATGGCGATGACCAACACGAGGGGACATAGCTTTAAATTGAGGGGTGAGAGATATAGGACAGATGTCAGAGGCAGTTTCTTTACTCAGAGAGTAGTAGGGGTGTGGAACGCCCTGCCTGCAATAGTAGTAGACTCGCCAACTTTAAGGGTATTTAAGTGGTCACTGGATAGACATATGGATGAAAATGGAATAGTGTAGGTCAGATAGGCTTCAGATGGTTTCACAGGTCGGCGCAACATCGAGGGCCGAAGGGCCCGTACTGCGCTGTAGTGTTCTATGTTCTATGTTCTATAAACACACACCCTCAAACACACACACAAAGACAAACTCACACACGCCCCCTCAAACACACTCACACACACACTCACACACACACACACCAACACATACACACCCACACACACCCTCACACACAGCCTCACGCACACACAGAAACACACACTCAAACACACACCCTCACACACACCCTCACACACCTTCACACACACAAACCCTCTCACACACACCCTGAGACACACACCCTCACTCACACACACACACATACACACACACACTTGCACACACACACCCTCACATACACACCCACGCACACCCTCACACACCTTCGCACACACCCCCACACACACACACACATCTTCACACACACACACCCTCTCACACACAACCCCTCACACAGACCCTCACACACACGCATTCACACACACCCTCTCACACACACACGTACCCTCACATAAACACCCTCACACAACATCACACACACACTCTCACACACCCTCTCACACACACCCTCACACACACACACACCCTCACACACACACCCTCACACACACCCTCACACACAACCTCACACACACACCCTCACACACACACCCTCACATACTCACCCACACACAATCTCACAAACCTTCACACACACCCCCACACACACACATCTCCCACACAAACACACCCTCTCACACACAACCTCTCACACAGACCCTCACACACTCCCATTCACACACACTTTCTCACACACACACACCCTCACATAAACACCCTCACACAACCTCACACACACACTCACACAAACACCCTCGCACACACACACCCTCTTACACACACACCCTCACATACACCCTCACACACACCCTCATACACACTCACACAGACACTCACATACACACCCACATACACCCTCACACACACTCTCTCACACACACACCCGCACATACACACACTCACAAAAACCCTCACACACACACCCTCATACACACATTCACACACACACACACACACACACACACCGTCAGACACACAGCCCTTCTCACAGACACCCTCACACAGGCCCCCACATACACACCCTCACATATATACACACAGACACGCTCACATACAAACCCACACACGCACATCTCACACACACCAACACACACACCCTCACGTACACACCCACACACACCCTCACACACACCCCCTCACATATATCCTCTCACACACACTCTCAAACACACACACACATACACACCCTCACATACATACCCACACACACCCTCACACACACACTCTCACACACCCTCACACACCCTCACACACACACTCTCACACACACCCTCACACACACACACCATCACATACACACCCACACACACCATCACACACACCCTCACACACACACACCCTAACACACACACTCACACATCCTCACATACACTCCCACACACACCCTCACACACAAACCCTTACACACACCCTCACAAACACCCCCTCACACACACCCCCTCACACACACACCCTCACACACACTCTCACATACACACCCACACACTCCCTCACACACACACGCCAACACACACACCCTCACACACATACCCTCACACACAAACACACATCCTCATATACACATCCACACACATCCTCACACACCCTCACACGCACCCTCAAACACACACACACACACACTCCCACACACACCTTCACTCACACACCCTCACATACACACCCACACACGCACTCACACACACCCTCACACACACACTAACACACACACACCCTCACATGCACACCCACACACACCCTCACATATACACCATCACAGACACCCTCACAAGCAGACACAGACACATGCCCTCACAGACATACACACTCTCACACACACAGCCTCACTCACGCCGTAACACACACACACCCTCACACACACACTCTCACGCACACTGACCCTCACAACACACCGACACACACCCCTCACACACCCTCACACACACCTTCACACACACACACACACACATACCCTCTAACACACACACACCCTCTCACATACCCTCACACATACCCTCACACACCTACACACAAACCCTCACGTACACACCCACACACACCCTCACACTCACCCTCACACACACACACTCACACACAAACACCCCTCACACACCCTCACACACTCCTTCAAACACACACACCCTCTCACACACACACCCTCACACACTACCTCACACACACACACTCACATACACACCCACACACAACCTCACACACACCCTCAAACACATACATACACACCCTCACATACATATCCACATACACCCTCACACACACCCTCACACATACCCTCACACACACACATTCCCACACCCACACATACTCACAACACACCCTCACACACACACACCCTCACAGACACCCTCACACACACACAGACACCCTCACAAATACACCCTCACACACACACAACCTCTCACACACCTTCACACACACACACCCTCACACACCCCCTCACACACACCCTCACACACACCCTCACACACACACTCTCACACACACCCTCACACACACACACCCTCACACACATACACCCTCTCACACACACACCCTCTCACACACCCTCACACACCCTCACACAAACCCCCTCACACACGCCCTCACACACACCCTCACACACACACACACCCTCACATACACACACACCCTCTCACACACACCCTCTCACACACCCTCACACACACACCCTCACACAAACCCCATCAGACACACCCTCACACAAACACCCTCACACACACACAACCTCTCACACACCTTCACACACACACACCCTCACACACCCCCTCACGCACACCCTCACACACACCCTCACACACACACTCTCACACACACCCACACACACACACACCCTCACATAAACACACACCCTCTCACACACACACCCTCTCACACACACACACACACCCTCACATACACACCCACACACACACCCTCACATACAAACCCACACACGGCCTCACACAAACCCTCACACACACCCTCGCACACACACACCCTCACATACACACCCACATACACCCTCACACACACACACTCACACATACCCACACACACACACCCTCACGTACACACACACACCCTCACACACACAAACACCCACACACACACACCCTCACACACACTCACCTTCACACACCCTCACACACTCACAGACACTCACATACATACACACACACACACCCTCACACACACCCTCACATACACACACCCTAACGCACGACCTCATACACACCCACACCCACTCATACACACCCACATACACCCTCACACATACACCCTCACACACACACTCACACACACACACCAACACATACATTTCCTCTGTACCCTTTCCAATGTTTCCACGTCCTTCCTATAATGTGGCGACCAGAGTTGTCAGCACGGTAGCATGGTGGTTAGCATAAATGCTTCACAGCTCCAGGGTCCCAGGTTCGATTCCCGGCTGGGTCGCTGTCTGTGCGGAGTCAGCACGTCCTCACTGTGTGTGCGTGGGTTTCATCCAGGTGCTCCGGTTTCCTCCCACAGTCCAAAGATGTGCGGGTTAGGTGGATTGGCCATGCTAAATTGCCCGTAGTGTCCTAAAAAGTAATGTTTGGGGGGAGGGTGGATACGTGGGTTTGAGTAGGGTGATCATTGCTCGGCACAACATCGAGGGCCAAATGGCCTGTTCTGTGCTGTGCTGTTCTATGTTTAAGAAATGCACACAATACTCCAGATGCGGCCGCACCAGACTTTTGTATAACTGCAACATGACCTCATGGCTCCGAAACTCAATTTCTCTACCAATAAAAGCTAACACACCGTACGCCTTCTTAACAACCCTCTCAACCTGGGTGGCAACTTTCAGGGATCTATGGACATGGACACCGAGATCTCTCTGCTCGTCCACACTGCCAAGAATCTTACCATTAGCCCAGTACTCTGCCTTTCTGTCATTCCTTCCAAAATGAATCACCTCACACTTTTCTGCATTAAACTCCATTTGCCACCTGTCAGCCCAGCTCTGCAGCCTATCTATATCCCTCTGTAACTTGTAACATCCTTCTGCACTGTCCACAACTCCACCGACTTTAGTGCCGTCTGCAAATTTACTCACTCATCCTTCTATGCCCTCCTCCGGGTCATTTATAAAAATGGCAAACAGCAACGGCCCCAAAACAGATCCTTGTGGTACACCACTAGTAACTGGACACCAGTCAGAGCATTTCCCGTCAACCACCACTCTTTGTCTTCTATCAACTAACCAATTTCTGATCCAAACTGCTAAATCACCCTGAATCCCATGCCTCTGAGTTTTCTGCAATAGCCTACAGTGGGGAACCTTATCAAACGCTTTACTGAAATCCATATACACCACATCAACTGTTTTACCCTCGTCCACCTGTTTGCTCACCTTCTCGAAGAACTCAATGAGGTTTGTGAGGCACGACCTACCCTCCACAAAACAATGTTGACTATCTCTAATCAAATTATTCCTTGGCCGATAATTATACATCCTATCTCTTATAAACCTTTCCAAGACTTTTCCCACAACAGAGGTAAGGCTCACTGGCCTATAGTTACCGGGGTTATCTCTACTCCCCTTCTTGTACAAGGGGACAACATTTGCTATCCTCCAGTCCTCTGGTACTATTCCTGTAGACGAAGATGACTTAAAGATCAAAGCCAAAGGCACAGCAATCTCCTCCCAGCTTCCCAGAGAATCCTAGGATAAATCCCATCCGGCCCATGGGACTTATCTGTTTTCACACTTTCCAGAATCGCTGACACCTCCTCCTTATGAACCTCAAGCCCTTCTAGTCTAGTAGCCTGTATCTCAGTATTCTCCTCGACAACAGTCTCTTTTTCCTGCGTGAATACAGACGAAAAATACCTATTTAACACCTCGCCGATCTCCTCGGACTCCCCGCACAACTTCCCACTACTGTCCTTGGCTGGCCCTACTCTTACCTTACTAATTATTTTATTCCTGACATACCTATAGAATGCTTTAGGGTTATCCTTGATCCTACTTTCCAAAGACCTCTTGTCCTCTCCTGCCTCTTCTTAGCACTCTCTTTAGAGCCTTCCTAGCTAACTTGTAACTCTCAAGCGCCCTAACTGAACCATCACGTCTCATCTTCACATAAGCCTCCTTCTTCCACTTGACAAGTATTTCAACTGGTTTAGTAACCCATGGTTCCCTCGCTCAACCACTTCCCCCCTGCCTAACAGGTACATACTTATCAAGGACACGCAGTAGCTGTTCCTTGAACATGCTCCACATTTCCATTGTGTCCATCCCCTGCAGTTTTCCTCTCCAGGCGATGCATCCTAAGTCTTGCCTCATCGCATCATTATTGCCTTTCCCCCAGCTATAACTCTTGCCTTGCGGTATATACCTACCCATTTCCATCACTAAAGTAAACGTAATCGAATTGTGGTCACTGTCACCTAAGTGCTCACCTACCTCCAAATTTGACACCTGTCCCGGTTCATTACCCAGTACCAAATCCATTACGGCCTCGCCTCTCTTTGGCTTATCTCCAAACTGCGACAGGAAAGCCTCCTGCACACATTGCACAAAAACGGACACATCTAAAGTACTCGAACTATAGTGTTTACACTCAATATTTGGAAAGTTAAAGTCCCCCATAACAACTAACCTGTTATTTTCGCTCCTGTCCAGAATCATCTTTGCAATCCTTTCCTCTACATCTCTGGAATTTTTCGGAGGCCTATAGAAAAGCCCTAACAGGGTGACCTCTCCTTTCCTGTTTCTTAACTCAGCCCACACTACCTCAGTATTCGAGTCCTCATCAATGTCCTCTCAGCCACCGTAATACTGTCCTTGACTAACAATGCCACCCCTCCCCCTCTCTTCCCACCTTCCCTGAGCTGACTGAAATATCTAAACCCCGGCACCTGCAACAGTCATTCCTCGCTCTGCTCTATCCATGTCTCCGAAATAGCCACAACATCGAAGTCCAAGGTACTAACCCATGCCGCAAGCTCACCCATCTTATTCCGGATGCTCCTGGCTTTGAAGTAGACGCAGTTTAAACCACCTTCCTTCCTGCCGGTACACTCCTGCAACTTTGAAACCTTACTCATGACCTCACTACTCTCAGCTTCTTGTGCACTGAAGCTACAACTCAGTTTCCCAATCCCCTGCTGAACTAGTTTAAACCCTCCCGAAGAGCATTCGCAAACCTCCCCCCAGGATATTAGTACCCCTCTGGGGCAGGTGTAGACCATCCCATTTATAGAGGTCCCATATAGAATAGAATAGAACAGTACAGCACAGAACAGGCCCTTCGGCCCTCGATGTTGTGCCGAGCAATGATCACCCTACTTAAACCCACGTAACCCGTATCTCAACAATCCCCCCATTAACCTTACACTACGGGCAATTTAGCATGGCCAATCCACCTAACCCGCACATCTTTGGACTGTGGGAGGAAACCGGAGCACCCGGAGGAAACCCACGCACACACAGGGAGGACGTGCAGACGTGGGGGTGATGAGGATGTGTTTCTGGAAGTTGTGTTTTTGGGAAGTTCGTGGAGATGATGTGGATGGGTTTCTGGAGGTTGTGTTATTGGGACGTTAGTGGAGGTGCTGTGGACCCCATCTACCCCAGAATGAGCCCCAATTGTCCAGGAATCTGAAACCCTCCCTCCTGCACCATCCCTGCAGCCACATGTCTAACTGCTCTCTCTCCCTATTCCTCAACTCGCTAGCACGTGGCAAGGGTAACAACCCAGAGATAATAACTCTGTTTGTCCTGGATCATGGTTTCCACCCTAGCTCCCTGAATTCCTGCCTTACATCCCAATCTCTTTTCCAACCTGTGTCGTTGGTACCTATGTGGGCCATGACTTGGGGCTGCTCCTCCTCCCCCTTAAGCATCCCGAAAACACGATCAGAGACATCACGGACCCTGGCACCTGGGATGCAAACACACCACCCATGAGTCTATCTCGTTCCCACAGAATCTCCTATCTATCCCCATAACTATGGAGTCTCCAATGAATAATGTTATTCTCCTTTCCCACTTCCCTTCTGAGCAACAGGGACAGACTCTGTGCCAGAGATTACAATGACAAAAACCTCTCGCAACACATCCAAAGCACTTCCACAACTAACTTCCCAATAACACAACCTCCAGAAATCCACCCTCATCACCTCCACTAACGTCCTCATAATACAACCTCCAGAAACCCATCCTCATCACCTCCAACAAACATCCCAATAACACAACCTCCAGAAACCCATCCACATCACCCCCACTAACTTCCCCATAACACAACCTCCATAAACAAATGCTCATCACATACTCTAACATCCCAATAACACAACATCCAGAAATCCATCATCATCACCCCACTAAATTCCCAACTACACAACATCCAGAAACCCATTCCAAATCACCCCCAACAACTTCCAAATAACACAATCTCCAGAAACCCATCCTCATCACCCCCACTATCTCCCAAATAACACAACCTGAAAAACATATCCACAGCACCTCCACTAACGTCCCACTAACACAACATCCAGAAACCCATCCACATCATCTCCACTAACTTCCCAAAAACACAACTTCCAGAAACACATCCTCATCACCCCCACAAAATTCCCAATAACACAGCCTCCAAAACCCATCCTCATCACCTCCACTAACTCCCCAATAACACAACCTGCAGAAACCCATCCTCATCACCTCCACAACATTCCCAATAACACAGCCTCCAGACATCTATCCCTATCACCTCCACTAACTTCCCAATAACACAACCTCCAGAAACCCACCACATCATCTCCACAACTTTCCCAATCACAGAACCCCCAGAATCCCATCCACATCACACCCACTAACATCCCAAAAACACAAACTCCAGAAACCCATCCTCATCACCCCCACAAACTTCCCAATAACACAACCTCCAGAAACCCATCCTCATCACCTCCACTAACTCACCAATAACACAACCTCCAGAAACCCATCCTCATCACCTCCACTAACTTCCCAAAAACACAACCTCCAGAAACCCATCCTCATCACCCCCACGAACCTCCCAATCACACAATCTCCAGAAACGCATCCTCATCACCTCCAATAACTTACAACAACACAACGTCCAGAAACCCATCTTCATCACCACCACTAACTTCCCAATAACACAGCTTCCAGAAACCCATCCTCATCACCCCACTAACTTCCCAATCACACAACCGCCAGAACACATCCTCATTACCTCCATGAACTTCCCAACAACACACCCTTAAGAAACATATCCACAGCACCTCCACTAACTTCTCAACAACACATCCACCAGAAACCCATTCACATCACATCCACTCATTCCCCAATAACACAACCTCCACGAACTTATCGACATCACCTCCACTAACTTCCCAATAACACAACCTCCAAAAATCCATCCACATAACCCCCACTACCTTCCCAATAACACAACATCCAGAAACACATCCTCATCACCTCCACGATCTTCCCAATTTCACAACCACCAGAAACACATCCTCGTCACCTCCACTGACTTCCCAATAACACAACCTCCAGAAACCCATTCTCATCAACCCCACTAACTTCCCAATAACACAACCTGCAGAAACCCATCCTCATCACCTCCACAATTTCCCCAAAAACACAGCCTCCAGAAACCCATTCCGAATCACCCCCAACAACTTCCCAATAACACAATCTCGAGAACCCCATCCTCATCACCCCCACTAACTTCCCAATAACACAATCTCCAGAAACCCAACCTCATCACCTCCAACTACCATCCCAATAAGACAACATCCAGAAACCCACCCACATCATCTCCACTAACTTCCCAAAAACACAAGCTCCAGAAACCCATCCTCATCACCCCCACTAACTTCCAAATAACACAGCCTCCAAAAACCCATCCTCATCACCTCCACTAACTCCCCAATAACACAACCTGCAGAAACCCATCCTCATCACCTCCACAACATTCCCAATAACACAGCCTCCAGAAACCAATCCGCATCACCTCCACAACTTTCCCAATCACACAACCTCCAGACATCTATCCCTATCACCTCCACTAACTTCCCAAGAACACAACCTCCATAAACCCATCCACATCACCTCCACAACTTTCCCAATAACACAACCTCCAGAAATCCATCCTCATCACCTCCACTAACTTCCCAATAACACAACATCCAGAAACCCATCCTCATCACACCCACGAACCTGCCAATCACACAATCTCCAGAAACGCATCCTCATCACCTCCAATAACCTCCCACAACACAACCTCCAGAACCCCATCCTCATCACCCCAACTAACTTCCCAATAAAACAAACGCCAGAAACACATCCTCATCACCTCCAACTAACATCCCAATAACACAACATCCAGAAACCCATCCTCATCACCCCCACTAACTTCCCAATAACACAAACGCCAGAAACACATCCTCATCACCTCCAACTAACATCCCAATAACAGGACCTCCAGAAACCCATCAACATCACCTCCACTAACTTTCCAATAACGCAGCCTCCAGAAACCCACTCACATCATCTCCACTAACTTCCCAAAAACACAATCTCCAGAAACCCATCCTCAACACCCCCACTAACTTCCCAATAACACAGCCTTCAAAAACCCATCCTCGTCACCTCCACTAACCTCCCAATAACACAACCTGCAGAAATCCATCCTCTTCACCTCCATTAACTCCCCAATAACACAACCTGCAGAAACCCATCCTCATCACCTCCATTAACTCCCCAATAACACAATCTGCAGAAACCCATCCTCATCACCTCCACTAGTTTACCAATAACACAACCTCCAGAAACCCATCCTCATCACCTCAACTAACTCCGCAATAACACAACCTGCAGAAACCCATCCTCATCACCTCCACACTCTTCCCAATAACACAACCTCCAGAAACCCATTCTCATTACCTCCACAACTTTCCCAATCGCACAACCTCCAGACATCTATCCCTATCACCTCCACTAACTTCCCAATAACACAACCTCCAGAAACCCACCACATCATCTCCACAACTTTCCCAATCACACAACCTCCAGAATCCCATACACATCACACCCACTAACTTCCAAAAAACACAACCTCCAGAAACCCATCCTCATCACCCCCACTAACATTCCCAATAACACAACCTCCAGAAACACATCCTCATCATCCCCACTAAGTTCCCAATAACACAACCTGCATAAACTTATCCACAAGACCTCCACTAAATTCCCAATAACACATCCACCAGAAACCCATCCAAATCACATCCACTAACGTTACAATCACACAACCTCCAGAAACCCATCCTAATCACCCCCACTATCTCCCAAATAACACAACCTGAAAAACAAATCCACAGCACCTCCATTTACGTCCCAATAACACAACCTCCAGAAACCCATCCACATCATCTCCACTAAATTCCCAAAAACACAACCTCCAGAAACCCATCCTCATCACCTCCACTAAATCCCCAATAACACAACCTGCAGAAACCCATCCTCATCACCTCCACAAACTTCCCAATAACACAACCTCCAGAACCACATCCTCATCACGTCCACAACTTTCCCAATCACACAAACTCCAGACATCTATCCCTATCACCTCTACTAACGTCCCAATAACACAACCTCCAGAAACCCACCACATCATCTCCACAACTTTCCCAATCACACAACCTCCAGAATCCCATCCACATCACAACCACTAACTTCCCAAAAACACAACCTCCAGAAACCCATCCTCATCACCCCCACTAACTTCCCAATAACACAACCTCCAGAAACCCATCCTCATCACCTCCACTAACTCTCCAATAACACAACCTCCAGAAACCCATTCTCATCATCTCCACTAACTTTCCAAAAACACAACCTCCAGAGACCCATCCTCATCACCCCCACGAACATCCCAATCACACAATCTCCAGAAACGCATCCTCATCACCTCCAATAACTTACAACAACACAGCGTCCAGAAACCCATCCTCATCACCTCTACTAAATTCCCAATCACACAACCGCCATAAACACATCCTCATTACCTCCATGAACTTCCCAACAACACACTCTTAAGAAACCTATCCACAGCACCTCCACTAACTTCTCAACAACACATCCACCAGAAACCAATCCACATCACATCCACTCATTCCCCAATAACACAACCTCCAGGAACTTATCCACATCACCTCCACTAACTTCCCAATAACACAACCTCCAGAAACCCATTCTCATTCCCTCCACAAACTTCCCAATAACACAACCTCCAGAAACCCATCCACAACACCTCCACCATCTTTCCAATAACACAACCTCCAAAAACACATCCACATCACCCCCACTAACTTCCCAATAACACAACCTCCAGAAACACATCCTCATCACCTCCACCATCTTCCCAATAACACAACCTCCAGAAACCCATCCTCGACACCTACTCTGACGTCCCAATAACACAACCTCCAGAAACCCATCCTCATCACCCCCACTAACTTCCCAATAACACAGCCTCCAGAAACACATTTCTATCATCTCTACAAACTTCCCATAAAACAGGCTCGAGGATCTCATCCTCATCACCTCCTCTAACTTCCCAATAACATAGCCTCTCGTAACGCATCCACATCACCTCCACCATCTTCCCAATAACACAACCTCCAGAAACCAATCCACATCACCTCCACCATCTTCCCAATAACACAACCTCTAGAAACCCATCCACATCACCACCACTAACTTCCCAATCACACAATCTCCAGAAACGCATCCTCATCACCTCCAATAACGTCCCACAACACACCCTCCGGAAACGCATCCTCATCACCACCACTAACTTCCCAATCACACAACCGCCAGAAAAACATCCTCATCACCTCCACTAACTTCCCAATAACCCAGCCTCCAGAAACACATCCTCATCACCGCCACTAACTTCCCAATAACACATCCACCAGAAACCTATCCACATCACATCCACTCATTCCCCAATAACACAACCTCCATAAAATTATCCACAACACCTCCACTAACTTCCCAATAGCACATCCACCAGAAACCCATCCTCATCACATCCACTCATTACCCAATAACACAACATCCAGAAGCTTATCCATCACCTCCACTAACTTCCATATAACACAATCTCCATAAGCACGTTCGCATCGCCTCAACTAACCCCCCAAAAACACAACCTCCAGAAACACATCGTCATCAACTCCACTAACATCCCAATAACACAACCTGCAGAAACCCATCCTCATCACCCCCACTAACTTCCCAATAACACAATCTCCAGAAACCCATCCTCATCACCTCCACTAACTCTCCAATAACACAACCTCCAGAAACCCATCCTCTTCACCCCCACGAACCTCCCAATCACACAATCTCCAGAAACACATCCTCATCACCACCATTAACTTCCCAATAACACAGCCTCCAGAAACCCATCCTCATCACCCCCACTAACTTTCCAATCACACAACCACCAGAAACACATGCTCATTACCTCCATGAACGTCTCAACAACACACCCTTAAGAAACCTATCCACAGCACCTCCACTAACTTCTCAACCACACATCCACCAGAAACCCATCCACATCACATCCACTCATTCCCCAATAACACAACCACCAGGAACTTATCCACATCACCTCCACTAACTTCCCAATAACACAACCTCCAGAAACCCATTCCCATTCCCTCCACTTACTTCCCAATAACACAACCACCAAAAACCCATCCACATCACATCCACGAACCTACCAATCACACAATCTCCAGAAACGCATCCTCATCACCTCCACTAACTTCCCAATCACACAACCGCCAGAAACACATCCTCATCACCCCCACTAACTTCCCAATAACACAACCTCCAGAAATCCATCCTTATCACCTCCACTAACTTCCCAATAACACAGCCTCCAGAAACCCATCCTCATCACCTCCACTGACTTCCCAATAACACATCCACCAGAAACCCATCCACATCACATCCACTCATTCCCCAATAACACAACCTCCAGAAACTTATCCACAACACCTCCACTAACTTCCCAATAACACATCCACCAGAAACCCATCCACATCACATCCACCCATTCCCCAATAACACAACCTCCAGAAACTTATCCACATCACCTCCACTAACTTCCCAAAAACACAACATCCAGAAACCCATCCACATCACACCCACGAACCTACCAATCACACAATCTCCAGAAACGCATCCTGATCACCTCCTCTAACTTCCCAATCACACAACCGCCAGAAACACATCCTCATCACCCCCACTAACTTCCCAATAACACAGCCTCCAGAAACGGATCCTCATCACCTCCACTAACTTCCCAATAACACATCCACCAGAAACCCATCCACATCACATCCACTCATTCCCCAATAACACAACCTCCAGAAACTTATCCACAACACCTCCACTAATTTCCTAATAACACATCCACCAGAAACCCATCCACATCACATCCACCCATTCCCCAATAACACAACCTCCAGAAACTTATCCACATCACCTCCACTAACTTCCCAATAACACAACCTCCAAAAACCCATCCACATCACACCCACGAACCTACCAATCACACAATCTCCAGAAACGCATCCTCATCACCTCCACTAACTTCCCCTTCACACAACCGCCAGAAACACATCCTCATCACCCCCACTAACTTCCCAATAACACAACCTCCAGAAATCCATCCTCATCACCTCCACTAACTTCCCAATAACACAGCCTCCAGAAACGCATCCTCATCACCTCCACTAACTTCCCAATAACACATCCACCAGAATCCCATCCACATCACATCCACTCATTCCCCAATAACACAACCTCCAGAAACTTATCCACAACACCTCCACTAACTTCCCATTAACACATCCACCAGAAACCCATCCACATCACATCCACACATTTCCCAATAACACATCCTCCAGAAACTTATCCACCACCTCCACTAACGTCCATATAACATAATCTCCAGAAGCACATTCGCATCACCTCAACTAACCCCCCAAAAACACAACCTCCTGAAACCCACCGTCATCAACTCCACTGACATCCCAATAACACAACCTCCAGAAACCCATCCTCATCACCCCCACTAACTTCCCAATAACACAATCTCTAGAAACCCATCCACATCACCTCCACTACCTTCCCAATAACACAACCTCCAGTAACCCATCCTCATAACCTCTACTTACTTACCAATAACACAACCTCCAGAAACCCATCCTCATCACCGCCACTAACTTCCCAATAACACATCCACCAGAAACCCATCCACGTCACATCCACTCATTCCCCAATAACACAACCTCCAGAAAATTATCCACAACACCTCCACAAACTTCCCAATAACACATCCACCAGAAACCCATCCTCATCACATCCACTCATTACCCAATAACACAACATCCAGAAGCTTATCCACATCACCTCCACTAACTTCCATATAACACAATCTCCATAAGCACGTTCGCATCGCCTCAACTAACCCCCCAAAAACACAACCTCCAGAAACCCATCGTCATCAACTCCACTAACTCCCCAATAACACAACCTCCAGAAACCCATCCTCATCACCCCCACTAACTTCCCAATAACACAATCTCCAGAAACCCATCCTCATCACCTCCACTAACTCTCCAATAACACAACCTCCAGAAACCCATTCCCATTCCCTCCACTTACTTCCCAATAACACAACCTCCAAAAACCCATCCACATCACATCCACAAACCTACCAATCACACAATCTCCAGAAACGCATCCTCATCACCTCCACTAACTTCCCAATCACACAACCGCCAGAAACACATCCTCATCACCCCCACTAACTTCCCAATAACACAACCTCCAGAAATCCATACTCATCACCTCCACTAACTTCCCAATAACACAGCCTCCAGAAACCCATCCTCATCACCTCCACTGACTTCCCAATAACACATCAACCAGAAACCCATCCACATCACTTCCACTCATTCCCCAATAACACAATCTCCAGAAACTTATCCACATCACCTCCACTAACTTCCCAATAACACAACATCCAGAAACCCATCCACATCACACCCACGAACCTACCAATCACACAATCTCCAGAAACGCATCCTCATCACCTCCACTAACTTCCCAATCACACAACCGCCAGAAACACATCCTCATCAACCCCACTAACTTCCCAATAACACAGCCTCCAGAAACGGATCCTCATCACCTCCACTAACTTCCCAATAACACATCCACCAGAAACCCATCCACATCACATCCACTCATTCCCCAATAACACAACCTCCAGAAACTTATCCACCACCTCCACTAACGTCCATATAACATAATCAGAAGCACATTCGTATCACCTCAACTAACCCCCCAAAACACAACCTCCAGAAACCCATCGTCATCAACTCCACTGACATCCCAATAACACAACCTCCAGAAACGCATCCTCATCACCTCCTCTAACTTCCCAATAACACAGCCTCCAGAAACCCATCCTCATCACCTCCACTAACTTCCCAATAACACATCCACCAGAAACCCATCCACATCACATCCACTCATTCCCCAATAACACAACCTCCAGAAACTTATCCACAACACCTCCACTAACTTCCCAATAACACATCCACCAGAAACCCATCCACATCACATCCACCCATTCCCCAATAACACAACCTCCAGAAACTTATCCACATCACCTCCACTAACTTCCCAATAACACAACCTCCAAAAACCCATCCACATCACACCCACGAACCTACCAATCACACAATCTCCAGAAACGCATCCTCATCACCTCCACTAACTTCCCAATCACACAGCCGCCAGAAACACATCCTCATCACCCCCACTAACTTCCCAATAACACAACCTCCAGAAATCCATCCTCATCACCTCCACTAACTTCCCAATAACACATCCACCAGAAACCCATCCACATCACATCCACTCATTCCCCAATAACACAACCTCCAGAAACTTATCCACAACACCTCCACTAATTTCCTAATAACACATCCACCAGAAACCCATCCACATCACATCCACCCATTCCCCAATAACACAACCTCCAGAAACTTATCCACATCACCTCCACTAACTTCCCAATAACACAACCTCCAAAAACCCATCCACATCACACCCACGAACCTACCAATCACACAATCTCCAGAAACGCATCCTCATCACCTCCACTAACTTCCCAATCACACAACCGCCAGAAACACATCCTCATCACCCCCACTAACTTCCCAATAACACAACCTCCAGAAATCCATCCTCATCACCTCCACTAACTTCCCAATAACACAGCCTCCAGAAACGCATCCTCATCACCTCCACTAACTTCCCAATAACACATCCACCAGAATCCCATCCACATCACATCCACTCATTCCCCAATAACACAACCTCCAGAAACTTATCCACAACACCTCCACTAACCTCCCATTAACACATCCACCAGAAACCCATCCACATCACATCCACACATTTCCCAATAACACATCCTCCAGAAACTTATCCACCACCTCCACTAACGTCCATATAACATAATCTCCAGAAGCACATTCGCATCACCTCAACTAACCCCCCAAAAACACAACCTCCTGAAACCCACCGTCATCAACTCCACTGACATCCCAATAACACAACCTCCAGAAACCCATCCTCATCACCCCCACTAACTTCCCAATAACACAATCTCTAGAAACCCATCCACATCACCTCCACTACCTTCCCAATAACACAACCTCCAGTAACCCATCCTCATAACCTCTACTTACTTACCAATAACACAACCTCCAGAAACCCATCCTCATCACCGCCACTAACTTCCCAATAACACATCCACCAGAAACCCATCCACGTCACATCCACTCATTCCCCAATAACACAACCTCCAGAAAATTATCCACAACACCTCCACAAACTTCCCAATAACACATCCACCAGAAACCCATCCTCATCACATCCACTCATTACCCAATAACACAAGATACAGAAGCTTATCCACATCACCTCCACTAACTTCCATATAACACAATCTCCATAAGCACGTTCGCATCGCCTCAACTAACCCCCCAAAAACACAACCTCCAGAAACCCATCGTCATCAACTCCACTAACTCCCCAATAACACAACCTCCAGAAACCCATCCTCATCACCCCCACTAACTTCCCAATAACACAATCTCCAGAAACCCATCCTCATCACCTCCACTAACTCTCCAATAACACAACCTCCAGAAACCCATTCCCATTCCCTCCACTTACTTCCCAATAACACAACCTCCAAAAACCCATCCACATCACATCCACAAACCTACCAATCACACAATCTCCAGAAACGCATCCTCATCACCTCCACTAACTTCCCAATCACACAACCGCCAGAAACACATCCTCATCACCCCCACTAACTTCCCAATAACACAACCTCCAGAAATCCATACTCATCACCTCCACTAACTTCCCAATAACACAGCCTCCAGAAACTTATCCACATCACCTCCACTAACTTCCCAATAACACAACATCCAGAAACCCATCCACATCACACCCACGAACCTACCAATCACACAATCTCCAGAAACGCATCCTCATCACCTCCACTAACTTCCCAATCACACAACCGCCAGAAACACATCCTCATCAACCCCACTAACTTCCCAATAACACAGCCTCCAGAAACGGATCCTCATCACCTCCACTAACTTCCCAATAACACATCCACCAGAAACCCATCCACATCACATCCACTCATTCCCCAATAACACAACCTCCAGAAACTTATCCACAACACCTCCACTAACTTCCCAATAACACATCCACCAGAAACCCATCCACATCACATCCACCCATTCCCCAATAACACAACCTCCAGAAACTTATCCACCACCTCCACTAACGTCCATATAACATAATCAGAAGCACATTCGTATCACCTCAACTAACCCCCCAAAACACAACCTCCAGAAACCCATCGTCATCAACTCCACTGACATCCCAATAACACAACCTCCAGAAACGCATCCTCATCACCTCCTCTAACTTCCCAATAACACAGCCTCCAGAAACCCATCCTCATCACCTCCACTAACTTCCCAATAACACATCCACCAGAAACCCATCCACATCACATCCACTCATTCCCCAATAACACAACCTCCAGAAACTTATCCACAACACCTCCACTAACTTCCCAATAACACATCCACCAGAAACCCATCCACATCACATCCACCCATTCCCCAATAACACAACCTCCAGAAACTTATCCACATCACCTCCACTAACTTCCCAATAACACAACCTCCAAAAACCCATCCACATCACACCCACGAACCTACCAATCACACAATCTCCAGAAACGCATCCTCATCACCTCCACTAACTTCCCAATCACACAGCCGCCAGAAACACATCCTCATCACCCCCACTAACTTCCCAATAACACAACCTCCAGAAATCCATCCTCATCACCTCCACTAACTTCCCAATAACACATCCACCAGAAACCCATCCACATCACATCCACTCATTCCCCAATAACACAACCTCCAGAAACTTATCCACAACACCTCCACTAATTTCCTAATAACACATCCACCAGAAACCCATCCACATCACATCCACCCATTCCCCAATAACACAACCTCCAGAAACTTATCCACATCACCTCCACTAACTTCCCAATAACACAACCTCCAAAAACCCATCCACATCACACCCACGAACCTACCAATCACACAATCTCCAGAAACGCATCCTCATCACCTCCACTAACATCCCCTTCACACAACCGCCAGAAACACATCCTCATCACCCCCACTAACTTCCCAATAACACAACCGCCAGAAACACATCCTCATCACCCCCACTAACTTCCCAATAACACAGCCTCCAGAAATCCATCCTCATCACCTCCACTAACTTCCCAATAACACAACCTCCAGAAACCCATCCTCATCACCTCCACTAACTTCCCAATAACACAGCCTCCAGAAACGCATCCTCATCACCTCCACTAACTTCCCAATAACACATCCACCAGAATCCCATCCACATCACATCCACTCATTCCCCAATTACACAACCTCCAGAAACTTATCCACAACACCTCCACTAACTTCCCATTAACACATCCACCAGAAACCCATCCACATCACATCCACACATTTCCCAATAACACATCCTCCAGAAACTTATCCACCACCTCCACTAACGTCCATATAACATAATCTCCAGAAGCACATTCGCATCACCTCAACTAACCCCCCAAAAACACAACCTCCTGAAACCCATCGTCATCAACTCCACTGACATCCCAATAACACAACCTCCAGAAACCCATCCTCATCACCCCCACTAACTTCCCAATAACACAATCTCTAGAAACCCATCCACATCACCTCCACGACCTTCCCAATAACACAACCTCCAGTAACCCATCCTCATAACCTCTACTTACTTACCAATAACACAACCTCCAGAAACCCATCCTCATCACCGCCACTAACTTCCCAATAACACATCCACCAGAAACCCATCCACGTCACATCCACTCATTCCCCAATAACACAACCTCCAGAAACTAATCCACAACACCTCCACTAACTTCCCAATAACACATCCACCAGAAACCCATCCTCATCACATCCACTCATTACCCAATAACAAAACATCCAGAAGCTTATCCACATCACCTCCACTAACTTCCATATAACACAATCTCCATAAGCACGTTCGCATCGCCTCAACTAACCCCCCAAAAACACAACCTCCAGAAACCCATCGTCATCAACTCCACTAACTCCCCAATAACACAACCTCCAGAAACCCATCCTCATCACCCCCACTAACTTCCCAATAACACAATCTCCAGAAACCCATCCTCATCACCTCCACTAACTCTCCAATAACACAACCTCCAGAAACCCATTCCCATTCCCTCCACTTACTTCCCAATAACACAACCTCCAAAAACCCATCCACATCACATCCACAAACCTACCAATCACACAATCTGCAGAAACGCATCCTCATCACCTCCACTAACATCCCAATCACACAACCGCCAGAAACACATCCTCATCACCCCCACTAACTTCCCAATAACACAACCTCCAGAAATCCATCCTCATCACCCCCACTAACTTCCCAATAACACAGCCTCCAGAAACCCATCCTCATCACCTCCACTGACTTCCCAATAACACATCCACCAGAAACCCATCCACATCACTTCCACTCATTCCCCAATAACACAATCTCCAGAAACTTATCCACATCACCTCCACTAACTTCCCAATAACACAACATCCAGAAACCCATCCACATCACACCCACGAACCTACCAATCACACAATCTCCAGAAACGCATCCTCATCACCTCCACTAACTTCCCAATCACACAACCGCCAGAAACACATCCTCATCAACCCCACTAACTTCCCAATAACACAGCCTCCAGAAACGGATCCTCATCACCTCCACTAACTTCCCAATAACACAACCTCCAGAAACCCATCCTCATCACCTCCACTAACTTCCCAATAACACATCCACCAGAAACCCATCCACATCACATCCACTCATTCCCCAATAACACAACCTCCAGAAACTTATCCACAACACCTCCACTAACTTCCCAATAACACATCCACCAGAAACCCATCCACATCACATCCACCCATTCCCCAATAACACAACCTCCAGAAACTTATCCACATCACCTCCACGAACTTCCCAATAACACAACCTCCAAAAACCCATCCACATCACACCCACGAACCTACCAATCACACAATCTCCAGAAACGCATCCTCATCACCTCCACTAACTTCCCAATCACACAACCGCCAGAAACACATCCTCATCACCCCCACTAACTTCCCAATAACACAACCTCCAGAAATCCATTCTCATCACCTCCACTAACTTCCCAATAACACAGCCTCCAGAAACGCATCCTCATCACCTCCACTAACTTCCCAATAACACATCCTCCAGAAACGTATCCACCACCTCCACTAACGTCCATATAACATAATCTCCAGAAGCACATTCGCATCACCTCAACTAACCCCCCAAAAACACAACCTCCAGAAACCCATCGTCATCAACTCCACTGACATCCCAATAACACAACCTCCAGAAACCCATCCTCATCACCCCCACTAACTTCCCAATAACACAATCTCCAGAAACCCATCCACATCACCTCCACTACCTTCCCAATAACACAACCACCAGTAACCCATCCTCATAACCTCTACTTACTTACCAATAACACAACCTCCAGAAACCCATCCTCATCACCGCCACTAACTTCCCAATAACACATTCACCAGAAACCCATCCACGTCACATCCACTCATTCCACAATAACACAACCTCCAGAAAATTATCCACAACACCTCCACTAACTTCCCAATAACACATCCACCAGAAACCCATCCTCATCACATCCACTCATTACCCAATAACACAACATCCAGAAGCTTATCCACATCACCTCCAATAACTTCCATATAACACAATCTCCATATGCACGTTCGCATCGCCTCAACTAACCCCCCAAAAACACAACCTCCAGAAACCCATCCTCATCACCCCCACTAACTTCCCAATAACACAATCACCAGAAACCCATCCTCATCACCTCCACTAACTCTCCAATAACACAACCTCCAGAAACCCATCCTCATCACCTCCACTAACCTTCCAATAACACAACCCTCAGTAACCCATCCTCATCACCTCTACTAACTTCCCAATAACACAACCTCCAGAAATCCATCCTCATCACCTCCACTAACTTCCCAATAACACAGCCTCCAGAAACCCATCCTCATCACCTCCACTAACTTCCCAATAACACATCCACCAGAAACCATCCACATCACATCCACTCATTCCCCAATAACACAACCTCCAGAAACTTATCCACAACACCTCCACTAACTACCCGATAACATATCCACCAGAAACCCATCCACATCACATCCACCCATTCCCCAATAACACAACCTCCAGAAACTTATCCACATCACCTCCACTAACTTCCCAATAACACAACCTCCAGAAACCCATCCCATCACCTCCACTAACTTCCCAATAACACAACCTCCAAAAACGATCCCATCAACACCCACGAACCTACCAATCACACAATCTCCAGAAACGACATCCTCATCACCTCCACTAACTTCCCAATCACACACACCGCCAGAAACCATCCTCATCACCCCCATAACTTCCCAATAACACAACCTCCAGAAATCCATCCTCATCACCTCCACTAACTTCCCAATAACACATCCACCAGAAACCCATCCACATCACATCCACTCATTCCCCAATAACACAACCTCCAGTAACTTATCCACAACACCTCCACTAACTTCCCAATAACGCATCCACCAGAAACCCATCCACATCACATCCACCCATTCCCCAATAACACAACCTTCAGAAACTTATCCACCACCTCCACTAACTTCCATACAACACAATCTCCAGAAGCACATTCGCATCACCTCAACTAACCCCCCAAAAACACAACCTCCAGAAACCCATCGTCATCAACTCCACTGACATCCCAATAACACAACCTCCAGAAACCCATCCTCATCACCCCCACTAACTTCCCAATAACACAATCTCCAGAAACCCATCCTCATCACCTCATCTAACTCTCCAATAACACAACCTCCAGAAACCCATCCTCATCACCTCCACTAACCTTCCAATAACGCAACCCTCAGTAACCCATCCTCATCACCTCTACTAACTTCCCAATAACACAACCTCCAGAAACCCATCCTCAACACCTCAAATAACCTCCCAATAACACAACCTCCAGAAACCCATCCTCATCACCCCCACGAACCTCCCAATCACACAATCTCCAGAAACACATCCTCATCACCACCATTAACTTCCCAATGACACAGCCTCCAGAAACCCATCCTCATCACCCCCACTAACTTTCCAATCACACAACCGCCAGAAACACATGCTCATCACCCCCACTAACTTCCCAATAACACAGCCTCCAGAAACCCATCCTCATCACCCCCACTAACTTTCCAATCACACAACCGCCAGAAACACATGCTCATCACCCCCACTAACTTCCCAATAACACAGCCTCCAGAAACCCATCCTCATCACCTCCACTGACTCCCCAATAACACATCCACCAGAAACCCATCCACATCACATCCACTCATTCCCCAATAACACAACCTCCAGAAACTAATCCACAACACCTCCACTAACTTCCCAATAACACATCCACCAGAAACCCATCCACATCACATCCACCCATTCCCCATTAACACAACCTCCAGAAACTTATCCACATCACCTCCACTAACTTCCATATAACACAATCTCCAGATGCACATTCGCATCACCTCAACTAACCCCCCAAAAACACAACCTCCAGAAACCCATCGTCATCACCCCCACTAACTTCCCAATAACACAACCTCCAGAAACCCATCCTCATCACCCCCACGAACCTCCCAATCACACAATCTCCAGAAACGCATCCTCATCACCTCCAATAACTTACAACAACACAACGTCCAGAAACCCATCCTCATCACCTCTACTAACTTCCCAATAACACAACGTCCAGAAACACATCCTCATCACCACCACTAACTTCCCACTCACACAACCGCCAGAAACACATCCTCATTACCTCCATGAACTTCCCAACAACACACCCTTAAGAAACCTATCCGCAGCACCTCCACTAACTTCTCAACAACACATCCACCAGAAAACCATCCACATCACATCCACTCATTCCCCAATAACACAACCTCCAGAAACCTATCCACATCACCTCCACTAACTTCCCAATAACACAACCTCCAGAAACCCATTCTCATTCCCTCCACTAACTTCCCAATAACACAACCTCCAGAAACCCATTCTCATTCCCTCCACTAACTTCCCAATAACACAGCCTCCAGAAACCCATCCTCATCACCTCCACCATCTTCCCAATAACACAACCTCCAGAATCCCATCCTCGTCACCTCCACTGACTTCCCAATAACACAACCTCCAGAAACATAACCAACCTCCATAAACCCATCCTCGTCACCTCCACTACTTCCCATAACACAACCTCCAGAAACCCATCCTCATCACCCCCACTAACTTCCCAATAACACAACCTGCAGAAACCCATCCTCATCACCTCCACTTACTTCCCAATAACGCAACCTCCACTAACACAGACAAACCTCCTACACTAATTCCGCAATAACACAACCTCCAGAAACACATTTCTATCATCTCTGCAAATTTCCCATAACACGTACTCGAGGATCTCATCCTCATCTCCCCAATAACTTCCCAATAACATAGCCTCTCGTAACGCATCCACAACACCTCCACCATCTTCCCAATAACACAACCTCCAGATACCCATCCACATCACGCCCACTAACTTCCCAATAATACAACCTTCAGAAACACATCCTCATCACCTCCACCATCTTCCTAATAACACAACCTCCAGAAACCCATCCACATCACCTCCACTAACTTCCCAATAATACAACCTCCTGAAACACATCCTCATCGCACCCACTAACTTCCCAATAACACAACCTCCAGAAACCCATCCTCATCACCTCCAGTAACTTTCCAATAACAGAACTGGACATGGAATGAACATTTTCTGATTTCACATTCGTTGAAAATGATAAAAATGATTGTGTGAGACTGCGGATAATTTCAAACCCAGAAAGAGAATATCGCTATCGAGATGCTTCCAGACTGGGAACCAATGTGGATCAGTGAGCACAGGGATGGTATGTGACTGGGATTGGGTATCAGTGAGCACAGGGATGGTATGTGACTGGGAATGGGTATCAGTGAGCACAGGGATGGTATGTGGCTGGGATTGGGTATCAATGAGCACAGGGATGGTATGTTACTGGATTGGGTATCAGTGAGCACAGGGATGGTATGTTGCTGGGATTGGGTATCAGTGAGCACAGGGATGGTATGTGGCTGGGATTGGGTATCAGTGAGCACAGGGATGGTATGTGGCTGGGATTGGGTATCAGTGAGCACAGGGATGGTATGTGGCTGGGATTGGGTATCAGTGAGCACAGGGATGGGATGTGACTGGGATTGGGTATCAGTGAGCACAGGGATGGTATGTGGCTGGGATTGGGTATCAGTGAGCACAGGGATGGTATGTGGCTGGGATTGGGTATCAGTGAGCACAGGGATGGTATGTGGCTGGGATTGGGTATCAGTGAGCACAGGGATGGTATGTGACTGGGATTGGGTAAGGGTTAGGATATGGACAGCAGAGTTGGGGGCGATCTGTGCTTCAGAATGATTTGTAACAGCAATTGGATGACTAGAATTTAATCGCAATAGTCCAGCTTGGATGTAACACAGACACAGATGATGGATTATCCTGCGGCTGGGGTGAGGCCATGGCGTGTGGGCAGGATTGGGAATGGAGAACATCTGGATATAAATAATGTCAGTGTCAAAGGGAGTGCGGAGATTGTGAACAGACTCCGATTTCAGCCAGGGAGCGGTGTGTGGATAGTGGATAGGGACTGAGATTAGTGGCTGGAACTGAAGAACATGCATTCAATCTTTCCAAGATGGAAATGACCAGAGCAGTAATACACTTAAAGTAGTTTATACAATAAATAACTGGACAGGGAGACTTACCAGGGACACCGACAACAGCCAGGAGGGGATAATAACCCGCTTGAATTATATACAGTAGATCTTAGGATCCACTATGCTGAACCGAAAGGAACTCGATAAATATAAGAAAGACCATAGGATAAACTCCTCTGCATTGCTGTAACGTTCCTGTGGATAGTTCCCAGATTCTGATCCATTACTGTAAAGTTCCTGTGGATAGTTCCCAGATTCTGATCCATTGCTGTAACGTTCCTGTGGATAGTTCCCAGATTCTGATCCATTGCTGTAACGTTCCTGTGAATAATTCCCTCCTCTCAGTCTCTCTGGAGCCGCTGATCTCTGTCAGTGTTGGAATTGACGGTCCCCCTGACAGTTTGGGATAACACAATGAAATGAATCGATTATTAATAGCAGAGAGAAACACTCCAGTGACACGGTTAGGATCCATTGAGACTGACATTAATCACACTCACTAAACAAACAGGCTCAGTTAACCCCTTTCAATCCAATACTTTTTATATCACAATGAAATAGAAGATTAACCGGGTCTGAATTGGCTGTGTGACAGTGACTGAGGGATGCAGTGTGGAAATAGTTCAAACACTGACCCTGATATTCAATCTCCATTGATGTCTGAGTGGTTCCAGGTGACTGGGGGATTGTCAATGTCCAATCCTGTGTAAAAAGGAGAGAGGGATAAACCCTGGAGTGACAGAGCAGTCAGTATAATGTTAGTCACCAGGACATTTCTAGAGTCAGAACGGAGGGCAGGGGAAAGATTGGCAGGGAGGGAATGGTGTCATCCGTGACCAGCAGAACCAGGGACTGCATTCCTGTATCTGTGTGTGTATCTGTCCCTGTGTCTGTCTCTGTATCTCTGTGTCTCTCTCTGTATCCCTCTCTGTGTCTCTAAGTGTCTCTCTCTGTATCTCTCAGTGTCTCTCTCTGTATCTCTCTCTGTGTCTCTCTCTACAGGATGGTCTTCACCTGATCCAGAGGGGTACCAATATCCTGGGGGAGGGGGGGGGGGAGATTTGCTAGTGCTCTTCGGGGGGGTTTAAACTAATTCAGCAGGGTGATGGGAACCTAAATTGTAGTCCCAGTGTCCAGGATGTTGAGAGTAGTGAGGTCAGGGATAGGGTTAAAAGTTCGAAAGAGGGAACCGGCAAGCAGGACGCTGGTTTGAAGTGTGTCTACTTCAACACCAGGAGCATCCGCAATAAGGTGGGTGAGCTTGCAGCATGGGTTGGTACCTGGGATCTCGATGTTGTGGCGATTTCGGAGACATGGGTAGAGCAGGGACAGGAATGGTTGTTGCAGGTTCCAGGATTTAGATGCTTCTGTAAGAACAGAGAAGTTGGTAAAAGAGGAGGGGGGGTGTGGCATTGTTAATCAAGGAAAGTATTACGGCGGTAGAAAGGACGCTTGAGGACTCGTCTACTGAGGCAGTATGGGCCGAGGTTAGGAACAGTAGAGGAGAGGTCACCCTGTTGGGAGTTGTCTATAGACCTCCGAATAGTTCCAGAGATGTAGAGGAAAGGATTGCAAAGATGATTCTTGACAGGAGCGAGAGTAACAGGGTAGTTGTTATGAGGGACTTTAACTTTCCAAATATTGACTGGAAATACTATAGTTCGAGTACTATTGATGGGTCAGTTTTTGTGCAGTGTGTGCAGGAGGGTTTTCTGACACAGTATGTAGACAGGCCAACAAGGGGCGAGACCACATTGGATTTGGTACTGGGTAATGAACCCGGCCAGGTGTTAGATTTAGATGTAGGTGAGCACTTTGGTGATAGTGATCACAACTCGGTTATGTTTACTTTAGCAATGGGCAGGGATAGGTATATACCGCAAGGCAAGAATTATAGCTGGGGGAAAGGCAATTATGATGCTATTCGGCAAGATTTAGGATGTATAGGATGGGGAAGGAAACTGCAGGGGATGGGTACCATCGCAATGTGGATTTACTAAGGAAGTTGAAGCACTTGTCAAGAGGAAGAAGAAGGCTTATGTTAGGATGAGACATGAAGGCTCAGTTAGGGCACTTGAGAGTTACAAGTTAGCCAGGAAGGACCTAAAGGGAGAGTTAAGAAGAGCGAGGAGAGGACACGATAAGTCGTTGGCGGATAGGATCAAGGAAAACCCTAAGGCTTTCTATAGGTATATCAGGAACAAAAGAATGACTAGAGTAAGATTAGGGCCAATCAAGGATAGTAGTGGAAAGTTGTGTGTGGAATCAGAGGAGATCGGGGAAGCATTAAATGGATATTTTTCGTCAGTGTTTACACTGGAGAAAGACAATGTTGTCGAGGAGAACTCTCAGGTTCAGTCGACCAGGCTAGATGGAATTGAAGTTCAAAAGGAGGAGGTTTTAGCAATTTTAGAAAATGTCAAAATAGATAAGTCCCCTGGGCCAGATGGGATTTATCCTAGGATTCTCTGGGACGCCAGGGAGGAGATTGCAGAGCCTTTGTCCTTGATCTTTATGTCGTCTTTGTCGACAGGAATAGTGCCGGAAGACTGGAGGATAGCAAATGTTGTCCCCTTGTTCAAGAAGGGAGTAGAGACAACCCTGGTAATTATAGACCTGTGAGCCTTACTTCGGTTGTGGGTAAAATGTTGGAAAAGGTTATAAGAGATAGGGTTTATAATCATCTTGAAGAGAACAAGTTGATTAGCGATACTCAACACGGTTTTGTGAAGGGTAGGTCATGTCTCACAAACCTTATTGAGTTTTTTGAGAAGGTGACCAATCAGGTGGATCAGGGTAAAGCTGTTGATGTGGTGTATATGGATTACAGTAAGGCGTTTGATAAGGTTCCCCACGGTAGGCTCTTGCAGAAAATAAAGAAGTATGGAATTGAAGGTGATTTAGCTGTTTGGATCAGTAATTGGCTAGCTGAAAGAAGACAGAGGGTGTTGGTTGATGGCAAATGTTCATCCTGGAGTTCAGTTACTAGTGGTGTACCGCAAGGATCTGTTTTGGGGCCACTGCTGTTTGTCATTTTTATAAATGACCTGGAAGACGGTGTAGAAGGATGGGTTAGTAAATTTACAGATGACACGTAGGTCGTTGGAGCTGTGGATAGTGCTGAAGGATGTTATAGGATACAGAGGGACATAGATAAGCTGCAGAGCTGGGCTGAGAGGTGGCAGATGGTGTTTAATGCGGAAAAGTGTGAGGTGGTTCACTTTGGAAGGAGTAACAGGAATGCAGAGTACTGGGCTAATGGCAAGATTCTTGGTAGTGTAGATGAACAGAGATATCTCGGCATCCAGGTACATAAATCCCTGAAAGTTGCCACCCAGGTTAATAGGGCTGTTAAGAAGGCATATGGTGTGCTAGCCTTTATAAGCAGGGGGATTGAGTTTCGGAACCACAAGGTCATGCTGCAGCTGTACATAACTCTGGTGCGGCCACACCTGGAGTACTGCGTGCAGTTCTGCTCACCACATTATAGGAAGGATGTGGAAGCTTTGGAAAGGGTTCAGAGGAGATTTACTAGGATGTTACCTGGTATGGAGGGAAGGTCTTACGAGGGAAGGCTCAGGGAATTGAGGTTGTTTTCGTTAGAGAGGAGAAGGCTGAGAGGTGACTTAATAGAGACATATAAGATAGTCAGAGGGTTAGATAGGGTGGACAGTGAGAGTATTTTTCCTCGGATGGTGATGACCAACACGAGGGGACATAACTTTAAATTGAGGGGTGATAGATATAGGACAGATGTCAGAGGCAGTTTCTTTACTCAGAGAGTAGTAGGGGTGTGGAACGCCCTGCCTGCAATAGTAGTAGACTCGCCAACTTTAAGGGCATTTAAGTGGTCACTGGATAGACATATGGATGAAAATGGAATAGTGTAGGTCAGATAGGCTTCAGATGGTTTCACAGGTCGGCGCAACATCGAGGGCCGATGGGCCCGTACTGCGCTGTAGTGTTCTATGTTCTATCTATCCCTCTGTGTCTCTCTCTGTATCTCTCTCTATGTATCTCTCTCTCTGTATCTCTCTCTGTATCGCTCTCTCTGTATCTCTCTCTCTGTATCTATCTGCCTTATCTCTCTCTCTGTATCTTTCCCTCTGAATCTCTCTCTACATATCTCCGTATCTCTCTGTACATATTTCTCTGTATCTCTCTCTGTATCTCTTTCTGTATCTCTTTCTGTATCTCTCTCTTTATCTCTCTGTGTCTCTCTCTGGATCTCTCTGTGTCCCTCTCGGTATCTCTCCATGTATCTCTCTCCGTATCTCTGTATCTCTCCCTCTGCATCTCACTCTGTATCAATCAAAGCATCTATCTGACTCTGTATCTGTATCTCTCTATTTCTGTGTGCGTCTCTCTCTGCATCACTGTATCTCACTCTGTGTCTCTGTATCTCTCTCTCTGTATATCACTCTGTATCTCTCACTGTATCTCTCTCTCTGTGTGTGTATCTCTCTCTCTGTATCTCTCTGTACCTCTCTCTGTACCTCTCTGTGTCTCCCTCTGTATCTCTATCTATGTATCTCTCTGTGTATCTCTCTATCTCTCTCGGTGTCCCTGTATCTATCTCTCTGTATCTCTCGCTCTGTACCTCTCTCTGTATCTCTCTGTATCTCTATCTCTCTGTATCTCTCTGTATCTATCTGTCTGTATCTCTCTCTCTCTGTATCTCTTTCTGTATCTCTCTCTGGATCTCTCTCTGTATCTCTGTATCTCTCCCTCTGTATCTCACTCTGTATCAATCTAAGCATCTCTCTGACTGTATCTGTATCTCTCTATATCTCTCTGTATCTCTGTATCTCTCTATATCACTCTCTGTACCTCTATGCGTCTCTCTCTGTATCTCTCTGTACCTCTCTCTGTATCTCTCCCTGTGTCTCTGTATCTCTCTCTTTGTTTCTCACTCTGTATCTCTCTCTGTTTCTCTGTATCTCTCTCTCTGTATCTCTCACTGTGTACCTCTCTCTGTATCACTCTCTGTGTCTCTGTATCTCTCTCTCTGTACCTCTCTCTGTATCGCTCTGTGACTCTCTGTATCTCTCTCTCCTTATCTCTCTCTCTGTATTTCTCTGTCTCTCTCTCTCTCTGTATCTCTCTCTGTATCTCTCTGTGTCGCTCTCTGTGTGTCTCTCTCTGTATCTCTCTCTGTACCGCTCTCTCTCTCTTCTCGTTTTTCATTTTTTTCCATATACTCAATGATCAGTTGAGCTGCGAAAAATACTTATCACTCTCCGTCGGTACACGTGACAATAAACAAAAAGCAAACGCAATCCTATCCAATCCAATCTCTCTGTATCTAGCTTTCAATCTGTATCTCATCCTGTATCTCCCTCTCCCCCCTTCTGCAGCTCCCTCTCACAGTTTCTCTATCAAAACTCTCTCTCAGAATGTCTCTCCCTGTATCTCTCTCTCCCTCCTTCATTACCACCCTCACTCTTTCTCTATCATAACTCTTTCAGGATTTATCTTCCTGTATCTCTTTCTGTATCCCACCGTCTATATCTCTATGTATGTGCCTCTATCTCTGCATCTCTCTCCCTGTTCCACACTCTCTAATCACCTCTCACTGCATCTCTCATTATTTACAGAGGCCTTATTTAGGTATCATTATTTACAGTGTTCACTGGGCAGTGTATCATTATTTACTGTGGTCACTGTGCAGAATTTCATTATTTCCACTGGTCCCTGGGCAGAATATCATTATTTACAGTGGTCCCTGAGTAGAATATCATTATTTACAGTGATCACTGGGTAGAATATCATTATTTACTGTGTTCCTTGGGCAGTATATCATTATTTACAGTGGTCCCTGGGTAGAATATCATTATTTACTGTGATCCCTGGGTAGAATATAATTATTTACTGTGGTCCCTTGGCAGAATATCATTATTTACAGTAATCCCAGGGCAGTATATCATTATTTACAGAGATCCCTGGGCAGTACATCATTATTTACAGTGGTCCCTGGGTAGTATATCATTATTTACAATGTTCGCTGGGAAGTTTATCATTATTTACAGAGGTCCCTGTTTAGAATATCATTATTTACAGTGGTCTCTGTGCAAAACATAAATATTTCAAGTGGTCGCTGGGTAGAATATCATTATTCACAGTGATCCCTGGGCATTATATCATTATATTTAGTGGGACCTGGACAGTATATCATTATTTACAGTGGTCCCTTGGCAGTACATCGTTATTTACAGTGTTCCCTGGGCAGTATATCATTATTTTTAGTGGTCACTCGGTAGTATATCATTATTTACAGTGGTCCCTGGGCAGTATATCATTATCTACAGTGGGGTCTGGGTAGTACATCATTTTTTTACCGTGGACCCTGGGTAGTATATCATTATTTACAGTGGACCCTGGGGTGAATATCATTATTTACAGAGGTCCCTGGGCAGTATATCATTACTTACAGTGACCTTTGGGCTGTACATCATTATTTACAGTGTTCCCTGGGCAGTATATCATTATTTACCGTGAGCCCTGGGCAGTATATCATTATTTAAAGTGGTCCCTCGGCAGTATATCATTAGGGCAGCACGGTAGCATAGTGGTTAGCATAAATGCTTCACAGCTCCAGGGTCGCAGGTTCGATTCCCTGCTGGGTCACTGTCTGTGCGGAGTCTGCACATCCTCCACGTGTGTGTGTGGGTTTCCTCCAGGTGCTCCGGTTTCCTCCCACAGTCCAAAGATGTGCAGGTTAGGTGGATTGGCCATGCTAAATTGCCCATAGTGTCCTAAAAAGTAAGGTTAAGAGGGGGGGGGGGGTTGTTGGGTTACGGGTATAGGGTGGATACGTGGGTTTGAGTAGGGTGATCATGGCTCGGCACAACATCGAGGGCCGAAGGGCCTGTTCTATGCTGTACTGTTCTTGTTCTATGTTCTAGTTACAATAATCCCTAGGCAGCATATCATTATTTACAGCAGTCCCTGGGGACTAGCATTATTTACAGTGGTCCCTGTGTTGGATATCATTATTTACATTGTTCACTGGGGAGAATGTCATTATGTACAGTGTTCCCTGTGTAGTATATCATTATTTACAGTGTGCCCTGGATAGTATTTCATTATTTACAGTGGTCCCTCGGCAGCATATCAGTATTTTCAGAGTTCCCTGGGCAGTATATCATTATTTACAGTGATCCCTGGGCAGTATATCATTATTTACAGTGATCCCTGTGTATTATATCATTATTTACAGTGTGCCCTGGGTAGTATATCATTATTTACAGTGGTCCCTGTGTAGTATATCATTATTTACAGTGATCCCTGTGTAGTATATCATTATTTACAGTGTGCCCTGGATAGTATTACATTATTTACAGTGGTCCCTCGGCAGCATATCATTATTTACAGTGGTCTCTGGACAGTATATCATTATTTACAGTGGTCACTGGGTAGTATTTCATTATTTACAGTGGTCCCTGGGCAGTATATCATTATTTACTGTGGTCCCTGGGTAGTATATCATTATTTACAGTGGTCCCTGGGCAGTATATCATTATTTACAGTGGTCCCTCGGTAGTATATCGTTATTTACAGTGATCCCTGGGCAGTATATAATTATTTACAGTGGTCCCTGGGTAGTATATCATTATTTACAGTGGTCCCTGGACAGTATATCATTATTTACAGTGTTCCCTGGGCAGTATATCATTATTTACAGTGTGCCCTGGGCAGTATATCATTATTTACAGTGGTTCCTGTGTAGTATATCATTATTTACAGTTGTCCCTGGCTAGTATATCATTATTTACAGTGGGCCCTGGGTAGTATATCATTATTTACAGTGGTCCCTGGACAGTATATCATTATTTAAAGTTGTCCATGGGTATAATATCATTATTTACAGTGATCATTGGCCTGTATATCATTAATGACAGTGTTCCCTGGGCAGTATATCATTATTTTCAGTGAGCCCTGGGCAGTATATCATTATTTACAGTGGTCCCTGGGTAGTATATCATTATTTACCGTGGTCCCTCGGCAGAATATCATTATTTACAGTTGTCCCTGGGCAGTACATCATTATTTACCATGGTCCCTGCGCAGAATAGCATAAGTTACAGTAATCCCTGGGCAGTATATCATTATTTACGGTGGTCCCTGGGCACATTATCATTAGTTACAGTCGTCCCTGGGCAGTATATCATTATTTACAGTGGTCCCTGTTTAGAATACCATTATTTACAGTGGTCCCTGGGCAGTATATCATTATTTCCAAGTGGTCCCTGGGTAGAATAACTTTATTCACAGTGATCCCTGGGCAGTATATCATTATTTACAGTGGGACCAGGACAGTATATCATTATTTACCGTGGTCACTGGGCAGATGATCATTAGTTACAGTAATCCCTGGGTAGTATATCATTATTTACAGCGGTCCCTGGGCAGTATATCATTATTTACAGTGGTCCCTGGGCATTTTATCATTATTTACAGTGGACCCTGGGCAGTTTATCATTATTAACAAGTGGTCCCTGGGTAGAATATCATTATTTGCAGTGGTCCCTGGGAACTATATCATTATTTACAATGGTTCCTGGACAGTATATCATTATTTACAGTGGTCCCTGGGCATTTTATCATTATTTACAGTGGACCCTGGGCAGTTTATCATTATGCACAGTGGTTTCTGTGTAGAATGTAATTATTTACTGCGGTCCCTTGGCGGAATATCAATATTTTCAGAGATCCCTGGGCAGTATATCATTATTTACAAAGATCCCTGGGTAGAATATCATTATTTACACTGGTATCTGGACAGTATATCATTATTTACAGCAGCTCCTTGGTAGAATATCATTATTTACATTGGTCCCTGGGTAGTATATAATTATTTACAGTGGTCCCTCGGCAGTATATCATTATTTACAGTGGTCCCTGTGTAGAATATCATTATTTACAGTGATCCCTGGGTAGAATATCATTAGTTACAGAGCTCTCTGCGTATTATATCATTATTTACAGTGGGCCCTGGGTTGTATATCATTATTTACAGTGATAACCGGGCAGTATATCATTATTTACAATAGTCCCTGGGCAGTATGTCATTATTTACAGTGGTCCCTGGGCAGGATCTCATTATTTACAGTGGTCCCTGTGTAGTATATCATTAGTTACAGTGGTCCCTGGGCAGTACAGCACTATTTACAGTGGTCCCTGGGCAGTATATCATTATTTATAGTGGTCCCTGGGTAGTATATCATTATTTATAATGGTCCCTGGGTAGTATATCATTATTTACAGTGGTCCCTGTGTAGTATATCATTATTCATAGTAGTCCCTGGGTAGTATGTGATTATTTACAGTGATACCTGGGCAGTATATCATTATCTATAGTGGTCCCTTGGCAGTATATCATTATTTACAGTGGTCCCTGTGTAGCATATCATTATTTATAGTCGTCCCTGGGTAGTATGTCATTATTTACAGTGGACCCTACGTATTATATCATTATTTACAGTGGTCATTGGGCAGTATATAATTAAATACAGCGGTCCCTGGGCAGTATATAATTTTTTACAGTTGTCCCTGGGTAGAATATCATTATTTTCAGTGGTCCCTGGGCAGAATATCATTATTTACAGTGGGGTCTGGGTAGTATATCATTATTTACCGTGGGCCCTGGGTAGTATATCATTATTTACAGTGGGGTCTGGGTAGTATATCATTATTTACCGTGGGCCTTGGTAGTATATCATTATTTACAGTGGGGTCTGGGTAGTATATCACTATTTACCGTGGGCCCTGGGTAGTATTTCATTATTTACAGTGGTCCCTGGGTAGATAATCATTATTTACCGTGAGCCCTGGGTAGTATATCATTATTTACAGTGGTCCCTGGGTAGATAATCATTATTTACAGTGGTCCCTGGGTAGTATGTCATTATTTACAGTGGTCACTGGGCAGTATATCATTATTTACAGTGCTCCATCTCTCTGTACCCCACTCCCTATCTCCTCTCTCTCTCTATGTCATTGTCTGTCTCTGTTTCTCACTCTGTATCTCTCTCTGTAACAGTGTGTCTCTCTGTATCTCGGTTTTTCTCTGTAGCTATCTGTCTGTATCTCTCTCTCTGCATCTTTCTCTCAGAACCTCACTCTATATCTCTCCGTATCTCTCTGTATATCTTTCTCTGTACCTCTCCCTGTATCTCTTTCTGTATCTCTTTCTGTATCCCTCTCTGTATCTCTCTCTGTGTCTCTGTGTCTCTCTCTTTATCTCTCTGTATTTCACTGTATCTCTCTGTGTCTCACTCTGTATCTCTCTGTATCTCTCTCTGTATCTATCTGTCTATATCTCTCTCTGTATCTATTTCTGTATCTCTCTCTGTATCTCTCTCTGTATCTCTGTATCTCTCCCTCTGCATCTCACTCTGTATCAATCTAAGCTTCTATATGACTCTGTATCTGTATCTCTCTATATCTTTCTGTATCTCACTCTGTATCTCTCCGTATTTCTCTGCATATCTTTCTCTGTACCTCTCCCTGTATCTCTTTCTGTATCTCTTTCTGTATCCCTCTCTGCATCTCTTTCTGTGTCTCTGTGTCTCTCTCTGTATCTCTCTGTATTTCACTGTATCTCTCCGTGTCTCAAACTATCTCTCGCTGTATCTCTCTCTGTATCTATCTGCCTGTATCTCTCTCTCTGTATCTCTTTCAGTATCTCTCTCTGTATCACTCTCTCTGTATCTCTGTATCTCACCCTCTGCATCTCACTCTGTATCAATCTAAGCTTCTCTCTGACTCTGTATCTGTATCTCTCTATAACTTTCTGTATCTCTCTTTGTATCTCTGTATCTCTCTATATCACTCTCTGTACCTCTCTGCGTCTCTCTCTGTATCTCACTCTGTATCTCTCTGTGTCTCTCACTGTATGACTCTGTGTCTCTATATGTATCTCTCTCTGTATCTCTCTCTATCTCTCTGTGTGGCTCTGTATCTCTCTCTCTGTATCCCTCTCTCTGTACCTCTCTCTGTATCTATCTGTGTCTCTCTCTGTGTATCTCTCTCTATATCTCTCTGTCTCTCTCTCTGTATATATCTCTCTGTATCTGTCTGTGTCTCTCTCTGTATCTCTCTCTGTCTGCATCTCTCTGTATCTATCTCTGTATCTCTCTCTGTATCTCTCTCTCTCTTCTGTATCTCACTCTGTATCTCTCTCTGTATCTCTCTCTGTATCTCACTCTGTGTCTCTGTATCTCTCTCTGTATCACTCTCTCTCTGTACCTCTCTCTGTATCTCTCTCTTTCTCTCTCTGTATCTCTATCTCTGTATCCCTCTCCGTTTCTCCCTCTGTACCTCTCTGTTTCTCTCTGTGTCCATCTCCCTGTATCTCTTTATATCTCTCTCCGTATCTCTCTTTGTATCTCTCTATGTCTCTCTCTGTATCTCTATCTCTGTATCTCTCTCTGTGTCTCTGTATCTCTCTCTCTGTATCTCTCTCTCTGTACCTCTCTCTGTTTCTCTCTGTGTCCCTCTCTCTGTACCTCTCTCTCTCTATCTCTCTGTCTCTCCCTCTGTATCTCTCTCTCTGTATCTCTCTCTGTATCTCTCTCTGTATCTCTCTCTGTATCTCTCTCTGTACCTCTCTCTGTATCTCCCTATATGTATCTGTCTCTGTATCTCTCTCTCTATCTCTCTGTATCTCTCTCGGTATCACTCTCTGTATCCCTCTCTCTATCTTTCTGTATCTCTCTGTATCTCTCTCTGTATCTCTCTCTCTGTACCTCTCTGTATCTCTCTCTGTATATCTCTCTGTGCCTCTGTATCTCTCTCTGTATATCACTCTGTATCTCTCTCTGTATCTCTCTCTGTACCTCTCTCTGTATCTATCTCTGCATCTCTCTCTGTATCTCTCTCTGTATCTCTCTCTGTATCTCTCTCAGTATCTATCTCTGTACATCCCTGTATGTATCTCTCTGTATCTCTCTCTGTATCTCTCTGTATTTCTCTCTGTATCTCTCTCTGTATCTCTATCTCTATCTCTCTGTATCTCTCTATGTATCTCTCTCTCTGTACCTCTCTCTGTATCTCTCTCTGTATCTCTCTCTGTATCTCTCTATGTGTCTCTGTATCTCTCTCTGTATATCACTGTATCTCTCTCTGTCTCTCTCTCTGTCTCTCTCCGTATCTCTTTGTTTCTCTCTCTGTATCTCTCTCTGTATCTCTCTCTCTGTATCTCTTTCTGAATCACTCTCTGTGTCTCTCTCTGTATCTCTGTATCGCTCCCTCTGTATCTCACTATGTATCAATCTAAGAATCTCTCTGACTCTCTATATTTCTCTGTATCTCCCTGTCTGTATCTCTCTGTATCTCTCTCTGTATCTCTCTGTATCTCTCTCTGTATCTGTCCCTGTATCGCTTCCTGTATCTCTCTCTCTATCTCTCTGTATCTCTCTCTCTCTGTACCTCTCTCTGTATCTCTCTCTGTATCTAGCTCTGTATCTCTCTCGGTATCTCTCTCGATGTCTCTGTATCTCTCTCTCTGTATCTGTCTGTATCTCTCTGTAAATCTCTCTGATTATCTCTGTCCCACTCTCTCTATCTCTCTGTATATCTCTCTCTGTATCTCTCTCTGTATCTCTCACTGTATCCCTCTGCGTCTCTCTCTGTTTCTCTATCTCTGTATCTCTCTCTGTGTCGCTGTATCCCTCTCTCTGTATCTCTCTCTCTCTATCTCTCTGTATCTCTCTGTGTATCTCTCTCCTCTGTATCTCTCTCTGTATCTCTCTCTGTATCTCTCTCTGTATCTCTCTCTGTATCTCTTTCTGTATCTCTCTCTGTATCTCTCTCTCTGTATATCTCTCTGTATCTCTCTCTGTGTCTCTCTCTGTATCTCTGTATCGCTCCCTCTGTATCTCACTCTGTATCAATCTAAGAATCTCCCTGACTGTATCTGTATCTCTCTATATCTCTCTGCATCTCTCTCTGTATCTCTCTATAACACTCTCTGTACCTCTATGTACCTCTCTCTGTATCTCTCTCGGTATTTCTCTCTGTGTCTCTGTTTCTCTCTCTCTGTATCTCTCTGTATCTCTCTCTGTACCTCTCTCTGTATCTCTCTGTATCTCTCTCTCTATATCTCTCTGTATCTCTCTCTGTATCTCTCTCGGTATCTCTCTCTGTGTCTCTGTATCTCTCTCTCTGTATCTCTCTCTGTATCTCTCTCTGTATCTCTCTCTGTATCTCTCTCTGTATCTCCCTGTCTGTATCTGTCTCTATCTCTCTCTACCTCTCTCTGTATCTCTCTGTGTCTCTCTCTCTGTGTCTCTCTCTGTATCTCTCTCTGTATCTCTCTCTCTGTATCTCTCTGTGTCTCTGTATCTCTCTGTATCTCTCTCTGTATCTCTCTCTGTATTTCTCTGTATCTCTCTCTCTCTGTATCTCTCTGTGTCTCTCTCTCTGTATCTCTCTCTCTGTATCTCTCTCTGTACCTCTCTCTGTATCTCTCTGTATCTCTCTCTGTATCTCTATCGATGTATATCTCTGTATCTCTCTCACTGTATATCTCTGTACCTCTCTCTGTATCTCTCTGTGTCTCTGTGTTTCTCTCTTTATCTCTCTCTGTATCTCTCTCTGTATCGCTCTCTGTGTCTCTGTATCTCTCTCTCTGTATCTCTCTCTGTGTCACTGAATATCTCTCTCTGTATCTCTCTGTGTCTCTGTTCCTCTCTCTGCATCTCTCTCTCTGTAACTCTCGCTGTATCTCTCTCTGTGTCACTGTATCTCTCTCTCTATATCTCTCTCTGTATATCTCTCTGTATCTCTCTCTGTGTCTCTGTATCTCTCTCTGTATCTCTCTCTGTATCTCTCTCTGTATCTCTCTCTGTATATCTCTCTGTATCTCTCTCTGTGTATCTCTCTGTGTATCTCTCTGTGTATCTCTCTCTGTATCTCTCTGTGTCTCTGTATCTCTCTGTATCTCTCTCTGTATCTCCCTCTGTATCTCTCTCTGTATCTCTCTGTATCTCTCTCTGTATCTCTCTCTGTATCTCTCTCTGTGTCTCGGTGTCTCTCTCTCTGTATCTCTCTCTGTATCTCTCTCTCTATCCCTCTCTCTGTATCTCTGTGTCTCGGTGTCTCTCTCTCTGTATCTCTCTCTGTATCTCTCTCTGTATCTCTCTCTCTGTATATCTCTCTGTATCTCTATCTCTGTATCTCTCTCTGTGTCTCTGTATCTCTCTCTCTGTATCTCTCTCTCTGTACCTCTCTCTGTTTCTCTCTGTGTCCCTCTCTCTGTGTTTCTCTCTCTATCTCTCTGTCTCTCCCTCTGTATCTCTCTCTCTGTATCTCTCTCTGTATCTCTCTCTGTATCTCTCTCTGTATCTCTCTCTGTACCTCTCTGTATCTCCCTATATGTATCTGTCTCTGTATCTCTCTCTCTATCTCTCTGTATCTCTCTGTATCTCTCTCGGTATCTCTCTCTGTATCCCTCTCTCTATCTCTCAGTATATCTCTGTATCTCTCTCTGTATCTCTCTCTCTGTACCTCTCTGTATCTCTCTCTGTATATCTCTCTGTGTCTCTGTATCTCTCTCTGTATATCACTCTATCTCTCTCTGTATCTCTCTCTGTACCTCTCTCTGTATCTATCTCTGCATCTCTCTCTGTATCTCTCTCTGTATCTCTCTCTGTATCTCTCTCAGTATCTATCTCTGTATATCCCTGTCTGTATCTCTCTGTATCTCTCTCTGTATCTCTCTGTATCTCTCTGTATCTCTCTCTGTATCTCTCTCTGTATCTCTCTGTATCTCTATCTCTATCTCTGTATCTCTCTCTGTATCTCTCTCTCTCTGTACCTCTCTCTGTATCTCTCTCTGTATCTCTCTCTGTATCTCTCTCTTTATCTCTCTCTCTGTATCTCTCTCTGTATCTCTCTATGTGTCTCTGTATCTCTCTCTGAATATCACTGTATCTCTCTCTGTCTCTCTCTCTGTCTCTCTCCGTATCTCTCTGTATCTCTCTCTGTATCTCTCTCTGTATCTCACTCTGTATCTCTTTCTGAATCACTCTCTGTGTCTCTCTCTGTATCTCTGTATCGCTCCCTCTGTATCTCACTATGTATCAATCTAAGAATCTCTCTGACACTCTATATTTATCTGTATCTCCCTGTCTGTATCTCTCTCTGTTTCTCTCTGTATCTCTCTGTATCTCTCTCTGTATCTGTCCCTGTATCGCTCTCTGTATCTCTCTCTCTATCTCTCTGTATCTCTCTCTCTGTACCTCTCTCTGTATCTCTCTCTGTATCTAGCTCTGTATCTCTCTCGGTATCTCTCTCGCTGTCTCTGTATCTCTCTCTCTGTATCTCTCTGTATCTCTCTCTGTAAATCTCTCTGATTATCTCTGTCCCACTCTCTCTATCTCTCTGTATATCTCTCTCTGTATCTCTCTGTATCTCTCTCTGTATCCCTCTGTGTCTCTCTCTGTTTCTCTATCTCTGTATCTCTCTGTGTCGCTGTATCCCTCTCTCTGTATCTCTCTCTCTCTATCTCTCTGTCTCTCTCTGTGTATCTCTCTGTATCTCTCTCTGTATCTCTGTATCTCTCTCTGTATCTCTCTCTGTATCTCTTTCTGTATCTCTCTCTGTATCTCTCTCTCTGTCTATCTCTCTGTATCTCTCTCTGTGTCTCTCTCTGTATCTCTGTATCGCTCCCTCTGTATCTCACTCTGTATCAATCTAAGAATCTCCCTGACTGTATCTGTATCTCTCTATATCTCTCTACATCTCTCTCTGTATCTCTCTATAACACTCTCTGTACCTCTATGTACCTCTCTCTGTATCTCTCTCGGTATTTCTCTCTGTGTCTCTGTTTCTCTCTCTCTGTATCTCTCTGTATCTCTCTCTGTACCTCTCTCTGTATCTCTCTGTATCTCTCTCTCTATATCTCTCTGTATCTCTCTCTGTATCTCTCTCGGTATCTCTCTCTGTGTCTCTGTATCTCTCTCTCTGTATCTCTCTCTGTATCTCTCTCTGTATCTCTCTCTGTATCTCTCTCTGTATCTCCCTGTCTGTATCTGTCTCTATCTCTCTCTACCTCTCTCTGTATCTCTCTGTGTCTCTCTCTCTGTGTCTCTCTCTGTATCTCTCTCTGTATCTCTCTCTCTGTATCTCTCTGTGTCTCTGTATCTCTCTGTATCTCTCTCTGTATCTCTCTCTGTATCTCTCTGTATCTCTCTCTCTCTGTATCTCTCTGTGTCTCTCTCTCTGTATCTCTCTCTCTGTATCTCTCTCTGTACCTCTCTCTGTATCTCTCTGTATCTCTCTCTGTATCTCTATCGATGTATATCTCTGTATCTCTCTCACTGTATATCTCTGTACCTCTCTCTGTATCTCTCTGTGTCTCTGTGTTTCTCTCTTTATCTCTCTCTGTATCTCTCTCTGTATCGCTCTCTGTGTCTCTGTATCTCTCTCTCTGTATCTATCTCTGTGTCACTGAATATCTCTCTCTGTATCTCTCTGTGTCTCTGTTCCTCTCTCTGCATCTCTCTCTCTGTAACTCTCGCTGTATCTCTCTCTGTGTCACTGTATCTCTCTCTCTATATCTCTCTCTGTATATCTCTCTGTATCTCTCTCTGTGTCTCTGTATCTCTCTCTGTATCTCTCTCTGTATCTCTCTCTGTATCTCTCTCTGTATATCTCTCTGTATCTCTCTCTGTGTATCTCTCTGTGTATCTCTCTGTGTATCTCTCTCTGTATCTCTCTGTGTCTCTGTATCTCTCTGTATCTCTCTCTGTATCTCCCTCTGTATCTCTCTCTGTATCTCTCTGTATCTCTCTCTGTATCTCTCTCTGTATCTCTCTCTGTGTCTCGGTGTCTCTCTCTCTGTATCTCTCTCTGTATCTCTCTCTCTATCCCTCTCTCTGTATCTCTGTGTCTCGGTGTCTCTCTCTCTGTATCTCTCTCTGTATCTCTCTCTGTATCTCTCTCTCTGTATATCTCTCTGTATCTCTATCTCTGTATCTCTCTCTGTGTCTCTGTATCTCTCTCTCTGTATCTCTCTCTCTGTACCTCTCTCTGTTTCTCTCTGTGTCCCTCTCTCTGTGTTTCTCTCTCTATCTCTCTGTCTCTCCCTCTGTATCTCTCTCTCTGTATCTCTCTCTGTATCTCTCTCTGTATCTCTGTATCTCTCTCTGTACCTCTCTGTATCTCCCTATATGTATCTGTCTCTGTATCTCTCTCTCTATCTCTCTGTATCTCTCTGTATCTCTCTCGGTATCTCTCTCTGTATCCCTCTATCTCTCAGTATATCTCTGTATCTCTCTCTGTATCTCTCTCTCTGTACCTCTCTGTATCTCTCTCTGTATATCTCTCTGTGTCTCTGTATCTCTCTCTGTATATCACTCTATCTCTCTCTGTATCTCTCTCTGTACCTCTCTCTGTATCTATCTCTGCATCTCTCTCTGTATCTCTCTCTGTATCTCTCTCTGTATCTCTCTCTGTATCTATCTCTGTATATCCCTGTCTGTATCTCTCTGTATCTCTCTCTGTATCTCTCTGTATCTCTCTGTATCTCTCTCTGTATCTCTCTCTGTATCTCTCTGTATCTCTATCTCTATCTCTGTATCTCTCTCTGTATCTCTCTCTCTGTACCTCTCTCTGTATCTCTCTCTGTATCTCTCTCTTTATCTCTCTCTCTGTATCTCTCTCTGTATCTCTCTATGTGTCTCTGTATCTCTCTCTGAATATCACTGTATCTCACTCTGTCTCTCTCTCTGTCTCTCTCCGTATCTCTCTGTATCTCTCTCTGTATCTCTCTCTGTATCTCACTCTGTATCTCTTTCTGAATCACTCTCTGTGTCTCTCTCTGTATCTCTGTATCGCTCCCTCTGTATCTCACTATGTATCAATCTAAGAATCTCTCTGACACTCTATATTTATCTGTATCTCCCTGTCTGTATCTCTCTCTGTTTCTCTCTGTATCTCTCTGTATCTCTCTCTGTATCTGTCCCTGTATCGCTCTCTGTATCTCTCTCTCTATCTCTCTGTATCTCTCTCTCTGTACCTCTCTCTGTATCTCTCTCTGTATCTAGCTCTGTATCTCTCTCGGTATCTCTCTCGCTGTCTCTGTATCTCTCTCTCTGTATCTCTCTGTATCTCTCTCTGTACCTCTCTCTGATTCTCTCTGTCCCACTCTCTCTATCTCTCTGTATATCTCTCTCTGTATCTCTCTGTATCTCTCTCTGTATCCCTCTGTGTCTCTCTCTGTTTCTCTATCTCTGTATCTCTCTGTGTCGCTGTATCCCTCTCTCTGTATCTCTCTCTCTCTATCTCTCTGTCTCTCTCTGTGTATCTCTCTGTATCTCTCTCTGTATCTCTGTATCTCTCTCTGTATCTCTCTCTGTATCTCTTTCTGTATCTCTCTCTGTATCTCTCTCTCTGTCTATCTATCTGTATCTCTCTCTGTGTCTCTCTCTGTATCTCTGTATCGCTCCCTCTGTATCTCACTCTGTATCAATCTAAGAATCTCCCTGACTGTATCTGTATCTCTCTATATCTCTCTGCATCTCTCTCTGTATCTCTCTATAACACTCTCTGTACCTCTATGTACCTCCCTCTGTATCTGTCTCGGTATCTCTCTCTGTGTCTCTGTATCTCTCTCTGTATCTCTCTGTATTTCTCTCTGTACCTCTCTCTGTATCTCTCTGTATCTCTCTCTCTATATCTCTCTGTATCTCTCTCTGTATCTATCTATAACACTCTCTGTACCTCTCTGTATCTCTCTCTGTATCTCTCTCGGTATCTCTCTCCGTGTCTCTGTATCTCTCTCTGTATCACTCTCTGTATCTCTCTCTGTATCTCTCTATGTATCTCTCTCTGTATCTCCCTGTCTGTATCTGTCTCTATCTCTCTCTCTCTCTACCTCCCTGTGTATCTCTCTGTGTCTCTCTCTCTCTGTCTCTCTCTGTATCTCTCGCTGTATCTCTCTCTCTGTATCTCTCTCTGTCTCTGTATCTCTCTCTTTGTATCTCTCTCTGTACCTCTCTCTGTAGTTCTCTGTATCTCTCTATCTGTATCTCTCTGTGTCTCTCTCTCTGTATCTCTCTCTGTATCTCTCTCTGTACCTCTCTCTGTATCTCTCTGTATCTCTCTCTGTATCTCTATCGATGTATCTCTCTCTGTATCTCTCTCTCTGTATCTCTCTGTACCTCTCTCTGTATCTCTCTGTGTCTCTCTCTCTGTGCCTCTCTCTGTATCTCTCTCTGTGTCTCTGTGTTTCTCTCTTTATCTCTCTCTGTATCTCTCTCTGTATCGCTCTCTGTGTCTCTGTATCTCTCTCTCTGTATCTATCTCTGTGTCACTGAATATCTCTCTCTGTATCTCTCTGAGTCTCTGTTTCTCTCTCTGTATCTCTCTCTCTGTAACTCTCGCTGTATCTCTCTCTGTGTCGCTGTATCTCTCTCTCTATATCTCTCTCTGTATCTCTCTCTGCATATCTCTCTGTATCTCTCTCTGTGTATCTCTCTGTGTATCTCTCTGTGTATCTCTCTCTGTATCTCTCTCTGTGTCTCTGTATCTCTCTCTTTATCTCTCTGTGTATCTCCCTCTGTATCTCTCTCTGTATCTCTCCCTGTATCTCTCTCTCTATCTCTCTCTCTGTATCTCTCTCTGTGTCTCGGTGTCTCTCTCTCTGTATCTCTCTGTATCTCTCTCTGTATCTCTCTCTCTGTATCTCTCTCTGTATCTCTCTCTGTATCTCTCTGTATCTCTATCTGTATCTCTCTCTGTATCTCTCTCTGTATCTCTCTCTGTATCTCTCTCTGTATCTCTGTGTCTCGGTGTCTCTCTCTCTGTATCTATCTCTGTATCTCTGTGTCTCTGTATCCCTCTCTCTGTATCTCTCTCTCTGTACATCTCTCTGTGGGCGTGATTCTCTGCACACGCCAAAAATCATAAAACCGGCGTAAAAAACGGGCGCGTTTGACGACGGTCGGGATGGGTCTATTTCCCGACGTATTCACTGCTGGGAAATGTGCTACGAACGCGGCCGCGTCAATCACGTGCGCAATGATGACGGAAAACAGCGACGACACGACCACGCCCACGTGACAGAATCTGTCGGCCATGATGTCGGAGCCGAGGAGAGCTGCCCCTCGGTTTGTTGAGGCTGACGTGGAGGCGCTGCTCGATGAGGTTGAGCAGAGGAGGGGCATCATCTGCCCGCGAAGAGGGCATCGCCAACCTGCCAGCGCGGTACGCCAGGCCTGGCGTGAGGTGGCTGCTGCCGTCTGTGCTGTGGGGCAGACCCCTCGCTCTGCAGAGCAATGCCGGAAAAGCTTCACGACCTCACCAGGGCTGCCAGGGTAAGGGCCAAGAGGGCTGCCCCCGGGTGACAACCATCCCTCCCCCCTTAACTTAATCACCCATCTCCCCCCCCGGCACGGGGGGTGCAGGGGGATTGGGGCGGAGTTATTTGAGGATGGTTCACAAAGTTGTCACAGACCCAGCGCTCTGGCCCCGTGGAGAGATGCAATCGTCTTATGACAACTTGACCCCCAAACTGTGCCAGTATCTGAACGGACTGCAAGTGAGACAACCCTGCATGACAAACACCCCCCGCTCCCCCATCCTCTGTCCCTTCACACACCCTGCCCACTGGGACACCTCCCCCATCCTCTGTCCCTTCACACACCCTGCCCACTGGGACACCTCCCCCATCCTCTGTCCCTTCACACACCCTGCCCACTGGGACACCTCCCCCATCCTCTGTCCCTTCACACCCTGCCCACTGGGACACCTCCCCCATCCTCTGTCCCTTTACACGCTGCCCACTGGGACTGTCCAGCGGCCGGCAGAGCGAATCTAAATAACCCGTCTCATTCTCTTCCCTAGGACATGATGCCGAACGACCAGGGCTGTCTGGCTGCAGACGGACACAGGCGTCTGCCCCCACCTCACCCAGGGCCGAACGACAGAGGGTGCCCGATCAGCGGGGAGTCCCTTCCTCCCCAACCCAATCTCCGGAGCAGGACAACCAGAGGGTGGCGATCCCACAAGCCACGGAAATGGCCAGCGATAACCATCCGGACTCTGAGCTGCCCCACACCATTGAGGAGGGGCTAAATTGCGACAACATCGGGCTTGCGGCACTGCTATCTCCCACACCATCCACCATCCCACAGACACTCACCCCGGCGGGCCTATTTAGTGATGAGGCTCCTGGGTCACAGTCTGGTTTGCACTTCTCAGCTGAGCAGGTACAGCAGGTGGAGGTTGGAGCAACCGAGGGCCCGGACTGGCGGAGGCCAGGCCCAGCATCCAGCTGGCTCCCAGGCGTTTTCGGAGTTCCTGGAGTTTCTCAACCCACCCGCACAGCCGATGCCTCAAGAAACCCAGGGAAACAACGACGGGATGAGGGCTTCCTTCCAGACTCTGCAGACGCTGTTAGAGGAGTCGAACCGTGTCCACGAGCAGGGAGTGGTGCCGCTCATGGCAGAGATCCTGTCCGACACCGCACGGGTGGCATCCGCGGTGGAGGCAATGAGTCAGGTTATGCAAGGCGTTGGGGTTAATGTGCACGCGTCATCCTCGGCCCAGGACAGGGTTGCACTCTCACAGGCAGCAATGTGCCAGAGGTAAAACGACATTGCCGGCGCCCTGCAGGACTTGGCAGAGTCTCAGCAGGTCATGGCCCAGTCACAGCAGTCAATGGCCCAGTCTCACCAGGTCATGGCCCAGTCCCAGCAGTCAGTCGCCGAGAGCACCAACCGCCTGACACATGTGCTGGATGGCGTCGTGCACTCACAGGTTGAGGTCGCACAGTCCCTGGCGGGAATGTCTAACTCCCTGGACTCCGTCTCTGCAAACATTCGGATCCTGGTGGATGCTGTTGCAGGCCTCCAGGACTGGCAGCGCCAGGTGTCAGTGGTGCGACGGGGCACCTCCCCGCTCGCACCTCTGTCCCAAAGTGAGGCCCGGGGGACACCGGGCTCCCCGAGGGAGGAGGAGGTTTCGGGGCCCGTCCCATTAACTCCATCACGGGACGTCCCGGAATTCTCGGCCTCCCCCCGTCCCATCCCTGGTGCATCGGGTGGGCAGCAGGCAGAGCAGGGTGGCACAATGTCACCCGAGACGCCCGCAGAGCAGCCTGGCCCATCAAGGCCGGGTCGCCCCAGGAAACGCTTGGCCGAAGGAGAAACGAGTCGAGGGGGGCGATTCGCAGCAATCCTCCTCCACTCCTGCTGTATCATCTGGGGAATCACTTAGACGTAGTGGTAGGGCCCGTAAGGCAACTAAGATAGACACTGAGTAAGTTGGCACGGGTGAAGGGCACAGTTTGGTTGTAGGGGCTAGGGCACCTGTAAATAATTGTTAACATTAAACACACTGTTCCACCTTACTTGTAATACCGTGTGATTGTTCCACAGCCACAGGAATCGTGATGGTGACCGAGTGTCGCTGGGGTTGACGAGCGGTGAAACTTCGGTGCCGGGTGTGCAGTCCCTGCCCCCCACCCCCTCCCACAGCTAGCCCACACGGGCACGTGATGGAGTGTCCGTGACGATCTCAGCGGCCACCAAGGTGGATGGTTCAGCTATTGCCATGGGTCAGACTCTCTCTAACGATTCTGAGCTCACAGCTCTTCGCAGAGCGGGCTGTCATCATTCCACATGGCACTGATCACACCCGCTGACACAGCCATCAATGTTGTGCCATACCGTCTGGACCCAGTGGTAAGGGTGATGTCGAAGTGGAGCAGTGTACACTGAGAGGGGGCGGGCGGGGGGGGGGGGTTGTGGGGATGGCAGTTGTGTGTTGACCCTCTGCATGACTATCGATGCAGATGGTGGTTTGGTGTTCATCGGGGACGTCACATGCGATGCGTGAACCGTGCTGCCACCAAGGCGTCGCGTGCCCGCCATCCTCGCCGGGTCCGTCGTGCCGCCTCCTGGACATCACCAGCACCTGGGTCGTGTCTGCGTGCTGCGCCCGCCACTCCACCAGCCTCCTCCTCCTCCTCCTCCTCCTCCCTCTCCGCCTCCTGCTCCTCCCTCTCCTCCTCCTCCTCCTCCTCCTCCCTCTCCTCCCTCTCCTCCTCCTCCCTCTCCTCCTCCTCTGTGCTGGCACCACTGCCACTGGCTTCTCCCTCCGCCTCCTGCAGCAGGCCATCTCCCCTCTGCATCACGATGTTGTGCAGCGCACAGCAGACCACTACAATGCGAGCGACCCTGTCGGGCTGGTTCTGCAGGGCCCCTCCGGAGCGGTCCAGGCACCTGAATCTCATCTTCAGGAGGCCAAGGCAGAGCTCCACCACACCGCTGGTTGCTGCATGGGCCTCGTTGGATCGGGTTTCCGCATTGGTCTGAGGCCTCCGTATAGGCGTCATCAGCCAAGACCTCAGCGGATAACCCCTGTCGCCTAGCAACCAGCCCCTCAGCCGGGGGGGGGGACGCCCCTCAAACATCGCAGGGATGTACGACTGCGCTAGTATGTAGGAGTCATGCACACTCCCTGGGAACCTTGCACAGACATTCATGATCCTCATGTGGGGGTCGCATACCACCTGGATATTCATGGAGTATGTCCCCCTCCTGTTTGTGAACACGTCCCTGTCCCCTGCAGGCGGGCGCATGGGGATGTGAACACAATCGATTGCCCCCTGAACCCTCGGTATCCCGGCCACGCTGGCAAATCCACGAGCTCGTGAGTCTTGACTTGCTCGGTCCTCGGGAAAGGTGATGTAGCGGTCCGCGATGGCATAGAGGGCGTCGGTCACATCCCGGATGCACCTGTGCACCGATGACTGGGAGATCCCGGAGACGTCCCCGCTCGGAGACTGGAAGGAGCCGGTAGCATAGAAGTTCAGAGCGACCGTCACCTTGATGGCAACCGGGATCGCGTGTCCTCCCCCCGTTCCACGTGGGGCGAGGTGCGACAGGAGTTGGCAGATATGTATCACCGTCTGCCTACTCAGCCGGAGTCTCCTCCTGCAGGTGATGTCCGGCATTGTTAGGAAAGGGACCCGGACACGGTACACCCTCGGCCTTGGTCGTCGCCTCTGGCGCCGTGGCTGCATCCTCACTCTCTCCTCTTCCTCTTCCTCCTCCCCCTCCTCCTCCTCCTCCCCCTCCCCCTCCCCCTCCTCCTCCTCCCCATGCTGCTCGACGACTGGCAACTCCTCGGCCCTTCCCTCTGCTGCTGCAGCTGGCTCTGCATCCACTGCGGGTTGTGGCTGTGGATGCTGCTCCATCTCCAAATGCAGTACAGCGGCCCCAACCACTGCGCAGAACATAGCCGTTCTGTTCCCAGACATTGTGCTAACCTACAGAAGGGTGGTTGGGGGCAGAGAAACGGGACATGTTAGACGGAGGTTAGTCGACACCTCGGCAGCCGCCAGCCACGGGATACCTGTGTGTCCCGGTGGCCTGGTCGCGCTGCTGACACGCGGGCAGCCTAACCCCTGGTCACTTTCTGCATCCAACGGCCAGTAAACTATGGCCTCCTCACGGGTGCGTCAGTGGCCTGTGGCCGGAAGCCACAGGGGAACCAGCGGCCGTGTCCTCGTCACCGGCACACCATGGCATGGTGGCAGACATTTTGTTACGGGATTGGACAGCTCACTCGCTCACTCTCTCCCTACCCTCCACTCCCACTCCATCTACCCCTCCGTCTCCCCACTCCCCCCTCCGTCTCCCCACTCCCCCTCCGTCTCCCCCACTCCCCCTCCATCTCCCCCACTCCGTCTCCCCCACTCCCCCCTCCGTCTCCCCCACTCCCCCTCCAACTCCCCCACTCCGTCTCCCCCACTCCCCCTCCAACTCCCCCACTCCGTCTCCCCCACTCCCCCCTCCGTCTCCCCCACTCCCCCTCCGTCTCCCCCAATCCCCCCTCCGTCTCCCCCACTCCCCCCTCCATCTCCCCCACTACCCCCTCCGTCTCCCCCACTCCCCCCTCCATCTCCCCCACTCCCCCCCTCCGTCTCCCCCACTCCCCCCTCCGTCTCCCCCACTCCCCCCCCGCTCTGGACCCCCCTCCCGTTCTCAGGGATTCCTTCCCCGTTGTGGCCAGACTCGAGCGGTGGGCTGAGCGGTGGGTGGGCTGAGCGGTGGGCTGAGCGGTGGGCTGAGCGGTGGGCTGAGCGGTGGGCTGAGCGGTGGGTTGAGTGGTGGGCTGAGCGGTGGGCTGAGCGGTGGGCTGAGCGGTGCGCTGAGTTGTTGGCTGAGCGGTGGGCTGAGCTGTGCGCTGAGCGGTGGGCTGAGCGGTGGGCTGAGCGGTGGGCTGAGCGGTGGGCTGAGCGGTGTGCTGAGCGGTGGGCTGAGCGGTGGGCTGAGCGGTGGGCTGAGCGGTGGGCTGAGCGGTGGGCTGAGCGGTGCGCTGAGCGGTGGGCTGAGCGGTGCGCTGAGCGGTGCGCTGAGCGGTGGGCTGAGCGGTGGGCTGAGCGGTTGGCTGAGCGGTGCGCTGAGCGGTGCGCTGAGTGGTGGGCTGAGCGGTGGGCTGAGCGGTGCGCTGAGCGGTGCGCTGAGCGGTGGGCTGAGCGGAGGGCTGAGCGGAGGGCTGAGCGGTGGGCTGAGCGGTGGGCTGAGCGGTGGGCTGAGCGGTGCGCTGAGCGGTGGGCTGAGCAGTGGGCTGAGCGGTGGGCTGAGCGGTGGGCTGAGCGGTGCGCTGAGCGGTGCGCTGAGCGGTGGGCTGAGCGGTGGGCTGAGCGGTGGGCTGAGCGGTGGGCTGAGCGGTGGGCTGAGCGGTGGGCTGAGCGGTGGGCTGAGCGGTGCGCTGAGCGGTGCCCTGAGCGGTGCACTGAGCGGTGGGCTGAGCGGTGGGTGCGCTGAGCGTAGGGCTGAGCGGTGGGCTGAGCGGTGGGCTGAGCGGTGCGCTGAGCGGTGCCCTGAGCGGTGGGCTGAGCGGTGGGCTGAGCGGTGGGCTGAGCGGTGCGCTGAGCGGTGGGCTGTGCGGTGCGCTGAGCGGTGGGCTGAGCGGTGGGCTGAGCGGTGCGCTGAGCGGTGGGCTGAGCGGTGGGCTGAGCGGTGCGCTGAGCGGTGGGCTGAGCGGTGCGCTAACCTCCTGGAAGCAGTCGTCAGCCAGCACGACTGGTTGACGAACTTAAAAAGCAGGTGTGTTTCACGCCGTGTAAACAGGGCGCGATTACGTCGGGACTTCGGCCTATCCGGGTCGGAGAATAGCGGGGGGGGGGCAATTAGTAGCAATTCTGGTCGTGTCGTGGGTGTAATGGAGGCGTTTGGTGGGAATGGCGACTCGGAGTTTGTGCTGGGTTCGGAGAATAGCGGGAGGGCGTCGGACCAGCGTCGCCGTAAAAATTTGCGACGCCCTCTATTCTCCGAATTTTCGTGAGTCGGGAGGATCGCGCCCACATTGTCTTTCTGCTGTCCTTATTTTAATGTGTCCTTCCCCTGTACAGAATTGAGTGTCCCTTTCCCTATTACAGAGTTTGGTATATCTTTCACCTGTACAGAATTGTGTCGATCTTTCCCCCGTAGAGAGCTGAGTTTGCCTTTCCCCTTTACAGTTTGGTGTATGTCTTTCCCTGTACAGAATTGTGTCGATCTTTCCCCCGTAGAGAGCTGAGTTTGCCTTTCCCCTTTCCAGATTGGTGTATGTCTTTCACCTGTACAGAATTGAGTCGATCTTTCCCCTGTAGAGAGCTGAGTTTGCCTTTCCCCTTTACAGTTTGGTGTATGTCTTTCCCTGTACAGAATTGAGTCGATCTTTCCCTGTACAGAATTGAGTCGATCTTTCCCCTGTGCAGAATTGAGTCTGTCTTTCCCCTTTACAGATTGGTGTATGACTTTCCCTGTACAGAATTGAGTCGATCTTTCCCCTGTAGAGAGCTGAGTTTGCCTTTCCCCGTTACAGATTGGTGTATGACTTTACCTGTACAGAATTGAGTCGATCTTTCCCTGTTCAGAATTGAGTCGATCTTTCCCCTGTGCAGAATTGAGTCTGTCTTTCCCCTTTACAGATTGGTGTATGACTTTCCCTGTACAGAATTGAGTCGATCTTTCCCCTGTGGAGAGCTGAGTTTGCCTTTCCCCTTTACAGATTGGTGTATGACTTTACCTGTACAGAATTGAGTCTGTCTTTCCCCTGTACAGAATTGAGTCTGTCTTTCCCCTTTACAGATTGGTGTATGTCTTTCCCTGTACAGAATTGAGTCGATCTTTCCCCTGTAGAGAGCTGAGTTTGCCTTTCCCCTTTACAGTTTGGTGTATGACTTTCCCTGTACAGAATTGAGTCAATCTTTCCCCTGTGGAGAGCTGAGTTTGCCTTTCCCATTTACAGTTTGGTGTGTGTCTTTCCCTGTACAGAATTGAGTCGATCTTTCCCCTGTAGAGAGCTGAGTTTACCTTTCCCCTTTACAGTTTGGTGTATGACTTTCCCTGTACAGAATTGAGTCGATCTTTCCCCTGTGGAGAGCTGAGTTTGCCTTTCCCCTTCACAGATTGGCGTATGCCTTTCCCTGTACAGAATTGAGTGTGTCTTTCCCCTTTACAGATTGGTGTATGACTTTCCCTGTACAGAATTGAGTCGATCTTTCCCCTGTGGAGAGCTGAGTTTGCCTTTCCCATTTACAGTTTGGTGTATGTCTTTCCCTGCAGAGAATTGAGTCGATCTTTCCCCTGTAGAGAGCTGAGTTTGCCTTTCCCCTGTACAGAATTCAGTGGGCTGGTTTTTCCCAAAATGGGACTATTTCCCCACGTTGTTGTAGAAACGCTGGCATTGCACTCCCGAGTGTCCTCAAAAAAGATAGACCGACCCATTTACCTTCAGGGGGCTAGAATGGACCCGGAGTAATTCATGCAGGTTTATCTGCAGATATGGGCCCCTGCCCTTGACCCCGCGCATGCGCAGTGCGGAGACCTCCAGCAGCTGCTCCGAGCACCATGGCAGACTCGCACCATTGAGGCAGTTCTGTAATGTAGGCCCCACCGATCAACCACATGCGCCTGTATCAGGCGTGTGTCATTTCTCTGTCCAGTATTGAGTGGGTCAGTTGCCAATACAGATTTGACTGTTTCTTTTCCCTATCCAGATCTGAGTGGGCCATTTCCCTCTCCAGTTTTAAGTGGGTCAGTTCCCTGTTCAGACTGTAGTGATCTCTTTGTGCATGTACATAAGGGATTAATCAATAGCTCCAGATGATCAGTAGAGGGCCGGACCAACAGGGGTATAAAAGCAACCGCGTTGTGCCTCTCACTCTCTCTTTCGGGTGTACAGTGACCAGGACAGGAGTGTAGATTAGCTCAGATGGTTCGTGTAGTCAAGCATAGTTACTGTAGATAAATCTTGTTGACCTTATCACTAGTATCAATGTTAAAGTAAAGAACTCACGCAATTATTGTTATAGTTACTCAATACACCTTTTGTTACGACTGGACGAGTTCGAGTTTTCCTCATCGAGATTGAGAAACCTCATCAGCAACCAAGGTTTGAGTAACACGTGTTACATTCTGTAGTATATCAAAACACACAGAGAAATGTAATAAAAGACAGGCCTCAGTGTATTCTGCCCTTGCTTGCAGATCCATGTGAATCTGTTCTTTACTCATCTTGAAGTGCTGCTGTGCTCTGCGAGCTGCAGAGCGAGTAACTGTGAGAGAGCGGGAACATCAACTGCCTGATGTAAGGACGCTGACCATTGACACCAACCCTGTGCCTCTCCACAGGAGCTGACAGACTTGGCAGCCATTTTATGCTTTTATTCACATGATCTGTTTATTCTTGCATCTGTTGTTGGATGCAAGGGGAAATCTATTTGGACTGGTCATGGGAGATGGGGAACGTCTGTTGTAAAAGGACAGTGATGTGTTGGCGGGGATTGAGGAAGGTTGCATGAGGATACATGGAAGATGTAGATGGCAGCACGGTAGCATGGTGGTTAGCATAAATGCTTCACAGCTCCAGGGTCCCAGGTTCGATTCCCGGCTGGGTCACTGTCTGTGTGGAGTCTGCACGTCCTCCCCGTGTGTGCGTGGGAGCCATAGACCGTCATGCCCTGTTGGAGCGTTATATTGGCAGCAGCCTGCAGACGATCGTATACCGCTCCCAGGATCTGGGTGCAAACAGGGTGGCCCAACGCCACTGGATCAAGTTTGGAAGAGTAATATGCCACGGGCCGGTGCTTATCCCCATGTTGCTGGATGAGTACCGCTGTTGAACACCCTTCTAGAACGGTACAGTATATCTGGCAATGTCGGTCGTACAGGGGCCAGTGCTTGAAACATGGCCTGCTTCAGGCCGTGTCCCCCTCACACATACACACAGACACTGTCTCCACCAAACACGCCCTCTCCCCCTCACACACAGCCACTGTCTCTAACTGTCTGTCCAACTGTCTTGGATCGTGTTTTCGGGATCCTTAAGGGGAGGGGGAGTAGCCCCAAGTCGTGGTCCACAAAGGTGTCAACGACATAGGAAGGAAAAGGGATAAGGATGTAAGGCAGGAATTCAGGGAGCAAAGGTGGAAACTCAGATCAAGGAAAAACAGAGTTATTATCTCTAGGTTGTTACCTGTGCCACGTGCCAACGAGTCGAGGAATAGGAAGAGAGAGCAATTGAACACGTGGCTGCAGGAATGGTGCAGGAGGGAGGGTTTCAGATTCCTGGACATTTGGGGCTCATTCTGGGGTAGGTGGGACCTCTACAAACGGAATGGTCTACACCTGGACCAGAGGGGTACTAATATCCTGGGGGGAGGTTTGCTAATGGTCTTCATGAGGGTTTAAACTAGTTCAGCAGGGGATTGGGAACCTGAATTGTAACTCCAGTACACAAGAAATTGAGAATAGTGAGGTCTTGAGTAAAGTTTCAAAGTTGCAGGAGTGTGCCAGCAGGAGGGAAGGTGGTTGAAAGGGCGTATACTTCAATGCCAGGAGCATCGGAATAAGGTGGGCGTGTTTGCGGAATTGTTTGGTACCTGGGACTTCGATATTGTGGCCATTTCGGAGACATGGATATAGCAGGGCAAGGAAAGTTGTTGCACTTGCCGGGATTTAGATATTTCAGTAAGCTCAGGGAAGGTGTTAAGAGAGGGGGAGGGGTGGCGTTGTTAGTCAAGGACAGTATTACGGTGGCTGAAAGGACATTTGATGAGGACTCGAATACTGAGGTACTTTGGGCTGAGTTAAGAAACAGGAAAGGAGACGTCACCCTAGGGGTGGACTTTAACTTTCCAAATATTGACTGAAAACACTTTACTTCGAGTCCTTTAGATGGGTCCATTTTGGTCTAATGTGTGCAGGAGGGTTTCCTGATGCAGTACCTAGATAGGCCAACGAGAGTCGAGGCCGTATTGGATTTGGTACTCTCCCCCTCACTCACACACAGACACTGTCTCTAAGAAACGTACCCTCTCCCCCTCACCGATCCACACAGACACCGTCTCTAACAAACACACACTCTCCCCCTCACCGATACACACAGACACTGTATCTAACAAACACGCCACCTCCCCCTCAACCATACACACAGACACTGTCTCTAACAAACACGCCCCCTCCCTTCACACATACACTGTCTCCAACAAGCACACCCTCTCCCCCTCACTCATATACACAGACACCGTCTCTAACAAACACACACTCTCCCCCTTACCCGTACACACAGACACTGTCTCTAACAAACACGCCTTCTCTCCCTCACACAGACACTGTCTCTAAGAAACGCACACTCTCCCCTTACACACACATACACTATCTCTAATAAAAACGCCCACGCCCCCTGTCAAACACACAGATACTGTCTGCAACAAACACGCCCTCTACCTCACACACATGCTCTTGTTGAGACACGCCGCATGCTGTATCTCTTTCACACGCACACAAACGCACACACATACTCAAACACGTGCTCCTATTGAGACAGGCAGCACACTTTCTCTCTCACACACACAAAGCACACACACATCAACAGGCATGCTCCTATTGAGACAGCCAGCACGCATTCTCTCTTTCAGACGGAAAAAACACAAAGACACAAACATGCTGCTATTGAGACAAGAAAGCAGGATTTCTATATTTAAGACACAGAACACACACACACATGTTCCTATTGAGACAGCCAACAGGCTTTCTCTTTCAGACACAGACAAAAGCGGACCACACACGGACACATCCTCCGATTTAGACAGGCAGCACGTTATCTAACTTTCAGACACAAACAAAAGCAGACACATACAAACACACATGCTCCTATTGAGACAGGTGGCATGCTTCCTCTATTTCAAACACACAAACACACACACACACACACGCAAGCACATATGCTCCTACTGAGACAGGCAGCACGCTTTCTTTCTTTCTTTCAGACACACAGAAGCACACAAACAAACACATACTCCTACTCAGACAGTTAGCATGCGTTCCCTCTTTCAGAAACACACATAGCACACGCACACAAATACACATACTCCTATTGAGACAGGCAACACGCTTTCTCTCTTTCAGAAACACACAAAAGCACACACACACAAATATATATACTCCTATTGAGACAAGCAGAATGCTTTCTCTATTTCACACACATACATGTTCCTATTGAGACAGGCGGCAGGCTTTCTATATTTCAGAAACACAACAGCACACACACACAAAGACACGTGCTCCTAATGAGACATACAGGATGCTTTCTCTCCTTCAGACAACTACAAAAGCACAGTCAAACAAACACACATGCTTCTTTTGAGACAGCCAGCACACATTCTGACTCTCACAAACACACAACAACACACACACACAACGCAAATGTTGCTATTGAGACAGGCAGCACCCTTTCTGTTTTTCAGACAAAAGCACACACACACACACACACCTGCTCCTATTGAGACAGGCAGCACGGCCTCTGTGTCAGACACACACAAAGGCAGACACACACACACATGCTCCTAGAGAGACAGTCAGTACCCGTTCTCTATTTCAGACACACAAAAGCACACTCAGACAGGCACACACACATGTTCCTATTGAGACTGGCAGCACGTTTAGTATCACTCAGACACACACAAAAGCAAACAGAAATACACATGCTCCGATTGAGACAGGAAGCAGCCTTGCTCCCCTTCAGACACTCAAAAAAGCAGACACCCACAAACACACATGTTCCTATTGAGACAGGCAGCACGCTTTCTCTCTTTCACACACACACATGCTCCTATTGAGACAGGCAGCACGCTTTCTCTCTTTCAGACACACACACAAGCACACAAACACATGCTCCTATTGAGTCAGGTAACACGCTTTCTCTCTTTTACACACACACAAACACACTCACACAAGCGCACATTCTCCTTTTGAGACAGACAGCACGCTTTATCTTTCAGACTCACACACACACACACACACATGCTCCTATTGAGACAGGCAACACGCTTTCTCTCTTTCGGACACACAAAAGCACACACACAGAGACAGGTGTTCCTATTGAGACAGGCAGCACGTTTTACTTCTTTCAGACATTCCCATTAGCATAGAAACAAACTAATGCTACCATTGAGACAGGTTGCACGCTTTCTCTCTTTCAGACACACACAAAAGCACACGGACACGAAGACATTCTCCTATTGAGACAGGCCGCATGCTTTATCTCAGACAAACAAAACACAGTTACTCGGATTGAGACAGGCAGTACGCTTTATCATTTTCAGACTCGCACAACAGCACAGTCATAGACACACACATGCTCCTATTGAGACTGGCAACATGCTGCCTGTACTTCTGAGACACAAAAAACACAAACACAAACACACATTCTCCTATTGAGAAAGGATGCACGCTTACTCTCATTCTGCAACACACAAGCACACACACACAAACACATGCTGCTATTGAGACAGGCAACACGCTTTCTCTATTTCAGACACAGACAAAAGCTGACCACACAAAGACACACATGCGCCTATTGAGACACGCAGCACGCTTTCTCTATTTCAGAGAAACACAAAAGCACACACACACAAACAAAGATGCTCCTGTCGAGACAGGCAACACGCTTTATCTATTTCAGACACACACAATCACACACACACATAAGCTCATGCTACTGTTGAGACAGGCAGCACGCTTTCTTCTTTCAGACACACACAAATACACATACACAGAAACACTCATTCTCCTATTGAGACAGACGGCACACTTTCTCTATTTCAGATGCACGAAAGGACATTCACACAGACACATGCTCCTATTGAGACAGGCAGCACGCTGTGTTTGTTTCAGACACACCCAAAAGCACACAAAGAAGAAAATACTACTATTGAGACAGGCAGCACGCGTTCTATCTTTCACACATACACAAAAACTCACATTCTCCTTTTGAGACCGGCAGACACACAAAAACACAGACACAAACGCACATGCTTCTATTGAGACAGGCAACACGCTTTCTAACATTCAGACACACAGAAAAGCATAAACACATCTGCTCCTATTGAGACAGGCAGCACGTTCTCTCTCTTTGTCAGCCGCACACAAATACACGCGATACTTTTGAGACAGGCAGTACCCTTTCTGTATTTCAGTCACACAAAAGCACACACACAAACACACATGCTCCTATTGAGACAGGCATCACCGTTTCACTCTTCCAGAAACGCAAACCTCACACACACAAACACTCATTCTCATATGGCGACAGGCAGCAGGATTTCTCATTCAGACACAGACAAAAGCAGACCATACACAGACACGCGCTCCTATTGAGACAGACAGCATGCTTTCTCTCTTTCAGACACACACAAAAACACACACAAAAAATAAATGCGACTATTGAGAAAGGCAGCACGCAATCCCTCTTTCAGACACACCAAAAGCACACACACACACACACAAATACTCCTATTGAGACAGGCAGCATGCTATGTCTGTTTGAGATACACACAAAAGCGCACACACACAAACACACATGCTCCTGTTGAGAGAGGCAGCATGCTTTCTCTCTTTCAGACACTCACAAAAGTGCACACACAAATACACATGCTGCTATTGAGACAGGCAGCATACTTTATCTCATTCAGACACACACACAAACACACACACACAAACACACATGCTCTTATTGACATATGCAGCACACATTATCTATTTCAGACACACACAAACACACACACACATAAACCCATGCTACTGTTGAGACAGGCAGCACGCTTTCTTCTTTCAGACACACACAAATACACATACACAGAAACCCCCATTCTCCTATTGAGACAGACGGCACGCTTTCTCTATTTCAGATGCACAAAAGGACACACACACAGACACATGCTCCTATTGAGACAGACAGCAAGCTGTGTTTCTTTCAGACACACTAACAATCACACAAACAATGAAATACTACTATTGAGACAGGCAGCACCCATTCCCTCTTTCACACACACACGAAAGCCCACAGACTCAGACACACATGCTCCTATTGAGACTGGCAGCAGGCTCTATCTTTGTGTCAGACATACACAAAAGCGAGACTCACACACACACACACACACATGCTCCTATTGAGACAGGCAGCAAGCATTCTCTCTTACAAACACAGAAAAACATAAACACACACATAGGCTCCTATTCAGAGAGTCAGCTTTCTTTCACTCTTGCAGAAACACACAAGAGCACACACACACACGCCTATTGAGACACGCCGCTCACCATCTCTCTTTCAGACACATACAAAGGCACACACACACACATATGTTCCAATTGACACCGGAGCATTCTTTCTCTCTTTGAAACATAAAGAAAACACACACACAAGCACATATGTTCCTCTTGAGTCATACCGCACGATTTCTCTCTTTCAGACGCACACAGAAGCACAGATACAAACAGACATACTCCTATGGAGACGGGCAGTATGATTTTCTCTTTCGGATACACACAAAAGCACAGAAAAACAAACGCATATGCCCCTACTGAGGCAGGCAGCACGCCTTCTGTATTGCAGACACACAAAAGCACACACACAAAAATACACGTTTTCCTATTGAGACAGGCAGCTCGCTTTCTCTCTTTCAGACACACACACTAAAGCACACACACAGACACAGGCTCTGATTGAGACATTCACCTGAAGAAGGAGCAGTGCTCCGAAAGCTCGTGTTTGAAACAAACCTGTTGGACTTTAACCTGGTGTTGTAAGACTTCTTACTGATTGAGACAGGCAGCTCGCTTTATTTCTTTCACACACACAATATCAGACACACACACATGCCCCTAATGAAACTGGCAGAACGCTTTCTCTCTTTCCGACACACACAAAATAAGACACACACAAAGACATGCTCCTATCCAGACAGGCACACACACACACACACACACACATGCTCCCATTGAGACATGCAGCACACTATGTCAATTTGAGACACACAAAATCCCACACACACAAACACAGATAATCCTGCTGAGACAGCCAGCACGCTTTCTCTATTTCAGATACACACAAAAGCACACACGCACAAATGCTCCAATTGAGACAGACAACACGCTGTCTCTCATTCAGACACGCAAACGCATGCACTAAAACAAATGCAAATGCTCGTATTGAAACAGACAGCACGCTGTCTCTCTTTCAGACACACACAAAAACACCCTCAAACAAGCACACATGCTCCTATTGAGAAAGGCGGCGCGCTTTCTGTCATTCAGATACACACAAAAGTACACACATAGATACACATGTTCCTATTAAGACAACCCGCATGCTTTCTCCATTTGAGAAGTCTTACAACACCAGGTTAAAGTCCAACAGGTTTGATTCAAACACGAGCTTTCGGAGCGCAGCTCCTTCCTCAGGTGAATGGCGAGGTATGTTCCAGAAACATTTATATAGACAAAGTCAGAGATGCTGGACAATGCTTGGAATGCGGGCATTTGCAGGTAATCAAATCATTACATCGGCATCTCTACATCATGGTTCTCCATTTGAGACACACAAAAGCACACACACACACACATGCTCCCGTTGAGAGAGGTAGCATGTTTTCTGTATTTCAGACAAGCAACGGCACATAAAACAACACATTCTCTTATTTAGACAGGCAGCACGCTTTCTCTCTTTCAGACACACAATAGCAAACACAAAAACACACATTCTCCAATTGAGACAAGCAGCATGTTTCCTCACTATCACACACACACAGAAATACATACAGAGGCACACACGTTTTACTATTCAGTCGGGCAGCACGCTTTCTAACTTTCCGACAAACCTAAAAGCACACACAAACACACATGCTCCTATTGAGTCAGGCAGCACGCTTTCTCCATTTCAAACACACACAAAAGCACGCACAAACACATGCTCCTCTTGAGACAGGCAGCACGTTTTCTCTATTTCAGACACACAGACGCACACAGAAACACACATTCTGTACTAGAGTCAGGCAGCACGCTTTCTCTATTTCAGACACAGAGAAGCACACAGAAACACACATTCTGCACTAGAGTCAGGCAGCACGCTTTCTCTATTTCAGACACAGAGTATCACACAGAATCACACATTCTGCACTAGATACAGGCAGCACGCTTTGTCAGTTTCAGACACAGAGAAGCACACAGAAACACACATTCTGCACTAGAGACAGGCAGCACGCTTTCTCTATTTCAGACACAGAGAAGCACACAGAAACACACATTCTGTACTAGAGACAGGCAGCACGCTTTCTCTATTTCAGACACAGAGAGAAGCACACAGAAACACACATTCTGCACTAGAGTCAGGCAGCACGCTTTCTCTATTTCAGACACAGAGAGAAGCACACAGAAACACACATTCTGCACTAGAGTCAGGCAGCACGCTTTCTCTATTTCAGACTCAGAGAAGCACACAGAAACACACATTCTGCCCTAGAGACAGGCAGCACGCTTTCTCTATTTCAGACACACAGAAGCACACAGAAACACACATTCTGCACTAGAGACAGGCAGCACGCTTTCTCTATTTCAGACACACAGACGCACACAGAAACACACATTCTACACTAGAGTCAGGCAGCACGCTTTCTCTATTTCAGACACACAGACGCACACAGAAACACACATTCTACACTAGAGTCAGGCAGCACGCTTTCTCTATTTCAGACACACAGAAGCACACAGAATCACACATTCTGCACTAGAGTCAGGCAGCACGCTTTCTCTATTTCAGACACAGAGAGAAGCACACAGAAACACACATTCTGCACTAGAGACAGGCAGCACGCTTTCTCTATTTCAGACACAGAGAAGCACACAGAAACACACATTCTGCACTAGAGACAGGCAGCACGCTTTCTCACTTTCAGACACAGAGAAGCACACAGAAACACACATTCTGCACTAGAGACAGGCAGCACGCTTTCTCTATTTCAGACACACAGAAGCACACAGAAACACACATTCTGCACTAGAGACAGGCAGCACGCTTTCTCTATTTCAGACACAGAGAAGCACACAGAAACACACATTCTGCACTAGAGTCAGGCAGCACGCTTTCTCTATTTCAGACACAGAGAAGCACACAGAAACACACGTTCTGCACGAGAGACAGGCAGCACGCTTTCTCTATTTCAGACACAGAGAAGCACACAGAAACACACATTCTGCACTAGAGACAGGCAGCACGCTTTCTCACTTTCAGACACAGAGAAGCACACAGAAACACACGTTCTGCACGAGAGACAGGCAGCACGCTTTCTCTATTTCAGACACAGAGAAGCACACAGAAACACACATTCTGCACTAGTGTCAGGCAGCACGCTTTCTCTATTTCAGACACACAGAGAAGCACACAGAAACAAACATTCTGCACTAGAGACAGGCAGCACGCTTTCTCTATTTCAGACACAGAGAAGCACACAGAAACACACATTCTGCACTAGAGTCAGGCAGCACGCTTTCTCTATTTCAGACAGAGAGAAGCACACAGAAACACACATTCTGCACTAGAGTCAGGCAGCACGCTTTCTCTATTTCAGACACAGAGAAGCACACAGAAACACACATTCTGCACTAGAGTCAGGCAGCACGCTTTCTCAGTTTCAGACACAGAAATCACGACGACACAAAGCTCCTTTTGAGACAGGCAGCACGCTTTCTCTCTTTCAAACACAAAAGCACACACACACAATCACAGATGCTCCTATTCAGGGAGGCAGCACGCTTTCTCTCTTTGAGACACAAAGCACAGACAAAAAGACACATTCTCCTATTGTGACAGAAAGCACGCTTTCTCTATTTCAGACACAGAGAGAAGCACACAGAAACACACATTCTGCACTAGAGTCAGGCAGCACGCTTTCTCTATTTCAGACTCAGAGAAGCACACAGAAACACACATTCTGCACTAGAGTCAGGCAGCACGCTTTCTCTATTTCAGACTCAGAGAAGCACACAGAAACACACATTCTACACTAGAGTCAGGCAGCACGCTTTCTCTATTTCAGACACAGAGAAGCACACAGAAACACACATTCTGCACTAGAGACAGGCAGCATGCTTTCTCTATTTCAGACACAGAGAAGCACACAGAAACACACATTCTGCACTAGAGTCAGGCAGCACGCTTTCTCTATTTCAGACACACAGAAGCACACAGAAATCACACATTCTGCACTAGAGTCAGGCAGCACGCTTTCTCTATTTCAGACACAGAGAAGCACACAGAAACACACATTCTGCACGAGAGTCAGGCAGCACGCTTTCTCTATTTCAGACACAGAGAAGCACACAGAAACACACATTCTGCACTAGAGTCAGGCAGCACGCTTTCTCTATTTCAGACACAGAGAAGCACACAGACACACACATTCTGCACTAGAGACAGGCAGCACGCTTTCTCTATTTCAGACACACAGAAGCACACAGACACACACATTCTGCACTAGAGACAGGCAGCGCGCTTTCTCTATTTCAGACACAGAGAAGCACACAGAAACACACATTCTGCACTAGAGACAGGCAGCACGCTTTCTCTATTTCAGACACAGAGAAGCACACAGGAACACACATTCTGCACTAGTGTCAGGCAGCACGCTTTCTCTATTTCAGACACAGAGAAGCACACAGAAACACACATTCTACACTAGAGACAGGCAGTACGCTTTCTCTATTTCAGACACAGAGAGAAGCACACAGAAACACACATTCTGTACTAGAGTCAGGCAGCACGCTTTCTCTATTTCAGACACAGAGAAGCACACAGAAACACACATTCTGCACTAGAGACAGGCAGCACGCTTTCTCTATTTCAGACACAGAGAAGCACACAGAAACACACATTCTGCACTAGAGACCGGCAGCACGCTTTCTCTATTTCAGACACACAGAGAAGCACACAGAATCACACATTCTGCACTAGAGTCAGGCAGCACGCTTTCTCTATTTCAGACACACAGAAGCACACAGAAACACACATTCTGCACTAGAGACCGGCAGCACGCTTTCTCTATTTCAGACACACAGAAGCACACAGAAACACACATTCTGCACTAGAGACAGGCAGCACGCTTTCTCTATTTCAGACACAGAGAAGCACACAGAAACACACATTCTGCACTAGAGACAGACAGCACGCTTTCTCTATTTCAGACACACAGAAGCACACAGAAACACACAATCTGCACTAGAGTCAGGCAGCACGCTTTCTCTATTTCAGACACAGCGAAGCACACAGAAACACACATTCTGTACTAGAGTCAGGCAGCACGCTTTCTCTATTTCAGACACAGAGAAGCACACAGAAACACACATTCTGCAGTAGAGACAGGCAGCACGCTTTCTCTATTTCAGACACAGAGAAGCACACAGAATCACACATTCTGCACTAGATACAGGCAGCACGCTTTCTCAGTTTCAGACACAGAAATCGCAAAGACACAAAGCTCCTTTTGAGACAGGCAGCACGCTTTCTCTCTTTCAAACACAAAAGCACACACACACAATCACAGATGCTCCTTTTGAGACAGGCAGCACGCTTTCTCTCTTTGAGACACAAAGCACAGACAAAAAGACACAATCTCCTATTGTGACAGAAAGCACGCTTTCTCTATTTCAGACACATAAAACGCACAAACCCACACACACAAACGCACATGCACTTATTGAGACAGGCAGCACACTTTTTCGATTTCAAACAAACAAAAACACACTCACAGATTTACTCACTTTCTCCTATTGAGACAGGTTGAACGCTTTCTCTCTTTCTGACACACAAAAGCGCTCACACACAAACACATTCTACCATTGAGACAGGCAGCACACTTTCTCTATTTCAGACACACAAAAGCTGGCATTAAAAACACACATTCCCCTATTGAGACTGGCAGCACACTTTATCTCTTCCAGACACACAAAAGCATACACACGTGCTCCTATATGGTTCTATTGAGAAAGGCAGCATACTTTCACTCTTTCAGACACGCAAAAAACAGACACTCACAAACACACATAGTTCCATTGCGACAGCCAGTACTCTTTCTATATTTCAGGCACACAGATAAAAACACATGCTCCTGTATGCTCCTATTAAGACAGGATGCATGCTTTATCTCCTTCAGAAACACACCAAAGGAAACAAAGACAAACACACATGGTCCAACTAACACAGGTCGCACGCTTTCCCTATTGCGCACACGAACACGTACACGCGCGCACAAACACATATGCTCTTATTGAGACAGGCAGCATGCTTTCTCTCTTTCTGACACACACAAAAGCACACACACACAATCACACATACTCCTTTTGAGACAGAAGCCGTGTTGCCTGTCTCAAAAGGAGCACGTGTGTTTGTGTGTGTGTGCTTTTGTCTGTGTGCAATAGAGAAAGCCTGCTGCCCGTCTCAATAGGAGAATGTGTGTGTGTGCGTTCATGTGTCTGAAAGAGAGAAAGCGTCCAGCCTGTCTCAACAGGAGCATGTACGTCTCTGTGTGAGTGTGCTTTTGTGTTTATATATGACCTGGAAGAGGGTGTAGAAGGATGGGTCAGTTAATTTACAGATGGCACGAAGGTCGGTGGAGTTGTGGTTCGTGCTGAAGGATGTTAGAGGTTACAAACGGACATAGATAATCTGCAGAGCGGAGAGGTGGCAGATGGAGTTCAATGCGGAAAAGTGTGAGGTGGTTCAATTTGGAAGGAGTAACAGGAATGCAGATTACTGGGCTAATGGCAAGATTCTTGGTAGTGTAGATGAACAGAGAGATCTCGGCATCCAGGTACATAAATCCCTGAAAGATGCCATCCAGGTTAATAGGGCTGTTAAGAAGGCGTATGGTGTGCTTGCCTTTATCAGTAGGGGGATTGAGTTTCGGAGCCATGAGGTCATGCTGCAGCTGTACATAACTCTGGTGCTGCCACACCTGGAGTACTGCGTGCAGTTCTGGTCACCACATTATAGGGAGGATGTGGAAGCTTTGGAAAGGGTTCAGAGGAGATTTACTAGGATGTTGCCTGGTATGGAGGGAAGGCTCAGGGACTTGAAGTTGTTTTCGTTTGAGAGAAGGCTGAGGTGACTTAATAGAGCCATATAAGATAGTCAGAGCGTTAGATAGGGTGGGCAGTGAGAGTCTTTTTCCTCGGATGGTGATGACCAACACGAGGGGACATAGCTTTAAATTGAGGGGTGGTAGATATAGGACAGATGTCAGAGGCAGTTTCTTTACTCAGAGAGTAGTAGGGGTGTGGAATGCCCTGCCTGCAGCAGTAGTAAACTCGCCAACTTTAAGGGCATTTAAGTGGTCACTGAATAGACATATGGATGAAAATGGAATAGAGTAGGTCAGATAGGCTTCAGATGTTTTCACAGGACGGCACAACATCGAAGGCCGAAGGGCCAGTACTGCGCGGTAATGTTCTATGTTCTATGTTCTTTGTTCTAAAACCTGGCGGCCCTTAAATTCAATCCCGCTGGAATGAAAGCCAAGACCCCTTACGCCTCCATAACAATTCTAGCAGCCTGGGTGGAATTTTGAGAGATCTATGTACATGGACCCCACGATCCCTCTGTTCCTCCACACTTCCAAGAATTCTGCCTTTAACCCTGTATTCAGCATTCAAATTCTACAATCGTAAATAAATCACATTTATTCAAGTAGAACTCCATCTGCAACTTCACAACCCAACTCTGCATCTTGTGAACGTCCTGATGTAAACTGCAACAGCCCTGAACACGATCTATAATTCTACCAATCTTCGTGTCATCGGCAAACTTACTAACCCACTGTTCTAGTTCCTCGTCCAAGTCATTTATAAAAAACACAAAGAGCAGAGGTCCCAGAACAGATCCTTGCCAAACACAACTGGTCACCAACCTCCAGGGCGAATATTTTCCATCCATTATCACTCACTGTCTTCTTTCGCCAGCCAATTCAGTATCCAGACAGCCAAAATGTCCCTGTATCCCATGCCCCCTTACTGTGTGAATGAACAGACCATGGGGAACATTATCAAAAGCCTTACTGAAATCTATCCACACAACATCCACTGCTCGACCTTCGTCAATGTGTCTCGTCACATACTCAAAGAATTCAATGAGGCTCGTGAGGCATGACCTGCTCCTCACAATGCCATGATGACTCTCTTTAATCAAACTATGTTTTTTCCAGTGCAATGTCTTGCAACACCTGGTTAATGTCAAACAGGTGTGTTTCCAACCAAGAGCTTTCGGAGCACAGCAGGACATTCACCTGACGAAGGAGCAGTGCTCCGAAAGCTGGTGATTTGAAACAAAACTGTTGGCTTTTAATCTGGCGTAGTAAGATTTCTTACCATGCTCACCTCAGTCCAAAGCCGGTATCTCCACATTATGTTTTTCTAAATAATCATAAATCCTATCTCTCAGAATCCTGTCCAATCTTTTGCTCCCCAGAGACGGAAGAGTGAGTGGTCTGTAATTCCTCGGGATGTCCCTATTCCCTTTGTTGTAGAGGGGAACAATATTCGCTTCCCTCCAACAATCAGGTACTGCTCCAGTGGAGAGTTGGGGCTCCAGAGATAATCGCCAACGATGCAGCAATCTCCCCCCTCGCTACCCGCAGTAACATTGGGTATGTCCCGTCAGCCCGGGGGACTTTTCTGTCCTGATGCTTTTCAAAATTTCCACCACACCCTTCTTCTTAAATCAACCTCAATTCCAATGCTAACATGAATGGAGAACGTCTAGAACCAGGATCATCCAGAAGAGATGCAGGAACGATTCGTCCTGAGCCAGAAACTCTGTCAGACATGATGGCAGCGAGCGACGGAGCAGTTGCGTTTCAGGGATAACTATTTAGCAAACAATTAACTGCTTTCAATAGAAATGTTTAACCATCTGGGCTGATGGATAAGCCGGTGAGAGTGTTACGGACAGGGAGGTTGTGAGGAGGATGGAGGAGAAGGAGGAAGGAAAGGGGAGCAGAGAGCCTCAATCTCCAGAGTGACGAAAGAAGCAATGACAAGTGGGCAAAACAAATGTGTCTGTTGGGGAAGAATTCAGTCTGCAGTGAACTGTCGGAGGAACAATAGTTTGTATTGCCGACCAGCACATCTCCCTTCCTGAATTTTATAACTAAAAAAAAAGATAGGAAATCTGTGCTATTCCAAATCTTAAGGAGACAACAAATGCCCATTGGACGAACCAAAGGGGACCCACAGCTCTCAAGCCATATGCTCTCTGTTCTTTCGTTTTCCCAATGCCATCGTCCACTTTGCGGTTCTTCCTGGAGACTCTCCCTTTCATTCCAGCTTGACGAATCCTGCTGCCTCATTTACCCCTCATCAATTCGCTCTCTACAATGTTCCTGAGCTCCCACCCGCACTTGTGGTTCAAAGTTTCAACCACTTCAAATGCAGGCCGCAATGATTCAGCTTTCTTTGTCTGTGAAAAACAGAATGTGATGTCTATGATAATAACCGCCTTTCATCTCAGAAACAAAGGAACAGGTTCCAGCAAAATATTTGGCAACTTGACATCGAAAACATCTTTCTACGTCTTATGAATATGAGGATGTCCTAATTGTAGATATGGGAACCGATATAATTGTCACCGACGGTGAATGCCTGTCTCACTGATCACATTGAAACACCTGGAGTAGTCCTTGGACCGCTTTACAATTGACCCACCCATGTTCACTGCTAGGCAGAGTGTCGTATTAGTCACATGTCACATTATCATTTACAATACATACGAGTTACAATCTCCACCTCTGGCACTGTAAGAAATACAAAGACTATCGTAAAATCTTACAATTGTGCAAAACCCAAAATTGTAGCGATAGAGAGACACACTAACAGGGACATAGACACAGAATGTAACACTGGGAAAGAACGTCATCAAGATGGATGAATAATCAAATGGAGAGGGGTACGCAATGCATACAAAGAAAGGAAATATAATATCCATCTGGAATTTGTAACACATTATACCATACGTTGCAAGGTCCGTCAGATCGCATGATATATTGTCGGAGAACTGTCCGTGTTCTTATTTCAGAACTCGGCAAACGAATTTGCTCATAGCAAGCTGCCATCAGTAGCAATGTGATTCAGCTGGGGAAATCAGACTTGGTTATACAAAGAACAAAGAAATGTACAGCACGTGAACAGACCCTCCGGCCTTTCAAGCCTGTGCCGATCATGATGCCCTAACTAAAACAAAAAACAGTTTCCCTTAGTCGGATCGTATCCTTCTATTTCCTCCCTATTACAGTATCCATCCAAATGCATCTTAAATGTTGCTAGTGACGGCTTCCACCACATTCTCTGACAGCGCGTTTCAGACATCAACCTCTCTCCACATGAAAAACATAACCCTCAGATCTCTCTCAAACATCCCCCTCTCAACTTGAACCCTTGCCGCCTTGTGATTCAGAGTTACACCATTCGAATCCGCCTCTGATTATCTACCATCTCTATGCCTCCTAAATGTTTGTAGATCTCCATGAGCCCACCGCTCAGCCTCCATCTTTTCAGTGAAAACCATCCTGATTCATTGAACCTCTCCTCATAGACAACACGTTCAAGACAAGACAGCATGTTGGTGAACTTTATTTGTACTGTGCCCAACGCTTCCACGTTCATCTGATAACGTGGTGACCAGAACCACAATCAATACTGTAAATGTGGCCTTACCGAGGATTTATATAGCTGCAACATGATTTACTATCCCCTATACTCAGTGCAGGCTGATGAAGGCACGCGTGCCAGATGGCTTCTTAATCCCCTTACCAACCAGTATTCGAACGTTTAGTGACCTATGGACCTGCACGCCGAGATCCCTCGGTGTGTTAATATTGCTAAGAGTTCTGCCATTTATAGTATAATTCATGCCTACATTTTATTTTCCAAAATACTTCGCTCGCATTTATCCGGATCAAACGACATGTCATTCCTGCGCACCAGTCCCAATTTATCTGTATCCTATTGCATCCTCTGACTATCCTCGGCACTAACAGCAGCTCCCCAAATATTGGTGTCATTAACAATCTGACTAATCAGACCCCCCACATTTTTCTTCAGTTCATTTATATGTGCAGCAAAAACAGACTTCCCAGCACTGATCCTTGCGGAACACCACTCGCTGCAGACAACCATTCGAAAAGCACCCTTCCACCGCTACTCTATGTTCTTTATCTAAGGCAGTTTCGTATCCATCCAGGCAGCCCACAGTGAACACCAAGTGATTTTAGTCTTTGTACCAGTCTGCCATGTGGGTCCTTGTGAAGTCCAGTTACATGCTCAGGCTGTGCCTCTTCAATTTTCTTTGTCACCTCTTCAAAAAACTCAACACGATAGATGGGATATGACATCCCCTTACAAAAGCACGTTGCCTGTCACTAATTATTCAATTTTCATCCAAATGTGCATATATACTATGCCTCAGTCGCTTTCCAAAGCTTCTCCAGCACTGATGCCAGGCTTACTGTTCTGAAGTTTGTTGCTTCGTTTGATAAACAGAGGGACAACAATGGCTATTCTCAAATCCTCTGTAGCCTGACTGTGGACAAGAAGGATGTTAAGAGATCAGTTACCGCCCAGCTACTTCTCCCGTTAACTGCCGCAGAAACCTGGGATAGATCTCATCTGTTTCTGGTGACTTGTCTATCTTAATGTTATCTAGCATACTTAACACTTCCTCCTTTTATGTATCGACGGTTTCAAGAGCGATCATACATCAATACTGACATCGACATCCGGCATTTTCCTTCGCCTTCTCCCATTCTAAGTTTCACATTCAGTATTTCGGCAACTTCCTGTGGATCCACGGATAGGGTCCCTTCATTGACCTTGAGTGGGCCTACTCTCTCTCTCTTCCTACCCTCTTGGCCTAATATATGCATAAACGACTCCGGATTTCCAATGACCATGTCTCCCAGACATTTCATGACCCCGTTTAGCCTTCCTAATTCCACGTTTAAGTTCCTTCCTACGTTCACTCTACTTATCACGTGCTTCGGAAGTTATAGTGGAGGATGGATCAAATTTGGGCCCAAGACATCAGGCAGAGCTCCCCAACTCTTCTACACATATTCGCACTGAGAGATTCTCGCGAATGAGAAATGAACGAAGCAATGGCCACAGACGTATATAATTATCAAAATAACCAACCGGAAAGTTATAGGTTTTCCTTTTGATACAATGAGTTGTTGTGACCTGTAACCTGCTTCCTGGGTTGTTATTGGAAGGATATTTCACGATCTGCCTTGAAAAGATAAATTCAATAATGAATTGAGGATGAGAGGGATACTGCAGGGAAAGGGACAAAGAGCAGAGGGAAGGGTGAATCATTAGATAGCATGCTGAAAGAGAACGATGGGTCAAATGTTTTCTATTTTCTTTGTATCGTTGATCTTTTTAATGCATCAAACTATTCCTGTAAACCATTGCCAGTCCAGGAGCATTGAGATCTATCCTGCCACTTATGAATACGAGACACGTACTTGATTACAGTTAATGATGCACTCGGGTATTGAAATGTTATATTAACATGTCCGAGGTGGAGTCAGCCCGCGCCGTGTGTGTGTGAATATTAACTACAGAACGCTCTGTGTGTTTTATAAAGAGGTCCTGTGCTGCAGCAATATCACAGTGACTGTGCGGCAGTTAGTGAAGAATGGTGAAAGCACTGTTTCTGCTACTTGGCTTCCTCCTCCTGGTACAAACCACAGACGAAAATGAACCAATGGTTTTATCACTTAAAAAAGGAGGTCAGTATATAGAAAAGGAGAAGATACATATCAATTCCAATGGTCCTTACGATTTCAGACATTTCAGAATGTGCTGCCATTCAATTGGACCACAGCTGATGCGAGTCTGTGATACCTGTTATTAATTGAATAATCCTTTTATTTACCAGATCGCACTATAGGATGTGATGAAACTTTAAGATATTGCAGACTCTACAACCCAGAAGAGCTTGAAATACAGGCAAAATGTGAGCAGCTTTCCAGGTGCTGCAGAATGCAAAAAGGACGAGTCTCACAGTGAGCTTCATCTGAGACTGCGGCTCAAGCTTACTGTAATTCCACTAATTCACTCTCTGCTTCATTGTGTAGTTGCAATAATCTCCCACACACTTATTTTCTGAATCATGTGAATAACACGGGCTGCATTGGTTAAAGATTAGTGTCCACGTCTGATATCTCTCTCGGAATGGTGGCTCAGCAAATCAACTCGGAGGGAGGAGAGTTCAAATAGTTACAGCGCTACACTATGTGTACCTTTCAAATAATCATCATATTTGAATGTTAACATCAAACTAATGTTAGAGAATTGTCACCACAAGCACTGAGTATATCATGCTTTGTTTCTCTGTGTCACTCTTCCTCTCTCTCTTCTTTCCCCTATTTCTCTCAGTGTCTCGGTACCTCTCCTGGTCCATCTCCATCTCGCTGACATTAGCTGTTGTTTTCTCACCCATATAGTCTCTCCTTTTTTCGTGCTCCTCTCCCCATTTATATTATATCTCTCCATCTCTCTATTTCTATTTGCCTTCTTCTCTATCACGCTATTTCTCTCTCCCACTCTCTCTTCCTAACTATTTATCTCTCTCCGTTTATCTCTACCCTATCTCTCTCTCTCTCTCCTACTGCCTCTCTCCTGCAATTTCTCTATCACCCTATTCCTTTATCTGCCTCTGAGTGAGTCTCTCTCTCTTTCCACTACTGTATTCATGTCTATCCATCGCTTCAGTTCCTCCTCTCTCTCTGTCTCTCGCACTCCTTCCCCATCGCTCAATTTGCCTCGGTCTGTCTCTGCGATTCCCTCTTTGCCTGTTCCTTCCCCTGTCATTATCGACCTGCCCGCGTGTCTCTCTCTCTATCTCTCTTTCCATTTCTCTCTCTCATGGTTTCACAAACACAGAGACGGAAATGCAAACCTTTTTTTCTCTTCCTCCGAAACTCACTGTATTTCTTCCGTGCCATTTCATGGCAGGAATAAAACTGGCTTAATTTGTCAACGACTCTTGTCCGTGTTTCATTTTATTCATAGTTCAATGTGTCAGATTATTATCTCAGAGGAGGATTCCGGTGGGGTCCCCGAAGGCCCACCAAACCTCCGTTTCTTTTCGCGCGGTTTCCGGGCGAGTTTTTCTAAACATTAAAATCGCGCGAAATCGGCCCCGCCACCCTCACCCTGCCCCAGGCGCCAAAGCTCCGTTCTACGGGGCTGGAGACATAAATGAAGAGGCTAGAGAGGGGAGACAGGTCCGGTGGGCTGCATGTGGAGGAGTAGTGGGGACGGCTGCAGACCGCAAAGTGAGACAAGACGATCACGAACTGTACACCCGTGTTTGCTGTACTGGGCTTGGCTGTGCTGACTCCTTCCCGGGCTCGTTCCAATCTCAATGCAATGGGGAGGGGAGCGAAGCAAGGTAAATGTGTGTGAGAAAGGTAAACTGGAGCGCGAGACAAGGGAGAGCAAAAGGAAGGTAAAACAGGACCAGAGGAGGGTAAGTACTGGGATTGGGGCCAGGATCTAGCGAGAAGGGCCAACACTGGAGGGCAGGAAGAAAGAATGGCCGTGGCGCGTGTCTCAGGGAGAGGGCTCGTCTGGCACAAAGAGTCTGGGGCAGGGCAGAAGGGTGGGGGGGGGGGGGGGGGTGAGAACAGAGGGCGGGGGTGGGACAGAGAGACAGGGACTATGGGGAGGTGAAAGGAATCAGGGAGAGAGCGGAGAACACAAGAGAAGCAAAGAGAAGGGTGAGGTAGATAAGCAGCAGGAACACAGGCCTCGGCGGACATGGAGCAGGGCGAGGAACCAGGATGGCGCCGCAAACAGACACTCGGGAGGGTTTAGAGCGAAGGGAGACGCTAGGGGGCAGGGGCACAGCCACGTGGCACCCAACATAGCTGGCAGCCATGTTGGGTGCCCCTTGGACAAAAGGAGACCCAGAGCCCTGGGGCCCGATCTCATGGTGAAATCAGCTGACCCGGCCATTGTGGGCAGTCCCCTGAGAAAGGAAAACCCCAGAGTGCAGAGGGCACATCCACCAGGTTAATACGGGTGATCCGGCAGGACCGGAGGGGGGTGTCAGGGTCCCCCCCCCAGGATTGTTATCTGGAACGTAAGGGGACAACGGCCCAGTGGAAAAATCCAGAGTCCACCCACCGAAGAAGCCTAAAAGCAGACAAGAGACGCACCTGAGGGAGAAGGGCCCACTGCTGGGAAGGAAGGGATGGGTGGGACAGGCGTTCCACTAATGCTATGGGCCGCGGGCTTGGGGGGTAGCAATATTAATTTGATAGAGGACGAGGTTTACAGAAACCAAGACAGTTCCGGTCCCAGGGGGAAGTTACGTCATGGTCAGCTGTGTCCTGCAAGGGGCACCGGTCGTACAGCTAAATGTCCATGCTGCCAACTGGGACCATACAGAATTCATAAAGAAGACCATGGCAGAAATCCCCGAACTTGACACACACCGACTGATCATGGGGGGGGGGGGGGGGGCGACTTGAACTGTGTACAGGACCCACTGACTGACAGATCAAACCCGAGAGCAGGGAAAAGGCTGGCATGGCTTGGGAGCTGGAAGCATTTATGGAGCAGGTAGGGGTGGTGGACCCAAGGAGGTTCCTGCGCCTGGGAGAGAAGGAAGTTTCATACTTCTCACAAGTACACAAGGTATACACCCTTATCGGCTTCTTTGCAGTGGGGACATCGGTGTTTCCAGGGATCACGGGACCGGAGTACTCTGCGATCGTTATCTCCGACCACGCTCCACACTGGATGGATGTGAGGATGGAGAGGAGGCCGGGTCCAGCGCCGCACGTGGAGTCTGGACACGGACCTCCTGGCCGGCAAGGCCTTCCGTCAAAAAACATCGCGGGTCATAGGCGGCTACGTTAGTAACAGCCAAACCGGGGAGGTCTCACCCTCCACGTGTGGCATTAATTAGCCGAGAAGGAATCATAGCCGACAAGGCTGGCAGAGATCGGAAAATGAGGGTGGCCAGGGAACAACTGGTGGGCGCCATTCTGGGTCAACTTAAAATACTCTGAGGCCCCGACTGTAGAGCTGCTGGTGGAGAGAAAAAAGCTGCAAATGGACATTAACCTGCTATCCACTGGGAAAGCAGTGTATCAACCCCGCCAGGCACGGGACCTGCTCTCCACTGGGAAAGCAATGTGTCCACCCCGCCAGGCACGGGACCTGCTCTCCACTGGGAAAGCAGTGTATCAACCCCGCCAGGCACGGGACCTGCTATCCACTGGGAAAGCAGTGTATCAACCCCGCCAGGCACGGGACCTGCTATTCACTGGGAAAGCAGGGTATCAACCCCGCCAGGCACGGGACCTGCTCTCCACTGGGAAAGCAGTGTATCAACCCCGCCAGGCACGGGACCTGCTATCCACTGGGAAAGCAGTGTATCAACCCCGCCAGGCACGGGACCTGCTATCCACTGGGAAAGCAGTGTATCAACCCCGCCAGGCACGGGACCTGCTAGCCACTGGGAAAGCAGTGTACCAACCCCGCCAGGCACGGGACCTGCTATCCAATGGGAAAGCAGTGTATCAACCCCGCCAGGGACGGGACCTGCTATCCACTGGGAAAGCAGTGTATCAACCCCGCCAGGCACGGGACCTGCTATCCACTGGGAATGCAGTGTATCAACCCCGCCAGGCACGGGACCTGCTACCCACTGGGAAAGCAGTGTATCAACCCCGCCAGACACGGAACCTGCTATCCACTGGGAAAGCAGTGTATCAACCCCGCCAGGCACGGAACCTGCTATCCACTGGGAAAGCAGTGTATCAACCCCGCCAGACACGGAACCTGCTATCCACTGGGAAAGCAGTGTATCAACCCCGCCAGGCACGGAACCTGCTATCCACTGGGAAAGCAGTGTATCAACCCCGCCAGACACGGAACCTGCTATCCACTGGGAAAGCAGTGTATCAACCCCGCCAGGCACGGAACCTGCTATCCACTGGGAAAGCAGTGTATCAACCCCGCCAGGCACGGGACCTGCTATCCACTGGGAAAGCAGTGTATCAACCCCGCCAGACACGGAACCTGCTATCCACTGGGAAAGCAGTGTATCAACCCCGCCAGGCACGGGACCTGCTATCCACTGGGAATGCAGTGTATCAACCCCGCCAGGCACGGGACCTGCTATCCACTGGGAAAGCAGTGTATCAACCCCGCCAGGCACGGGACCTGCTATCCACTGGGAAAGCAGTGTATCAACCCCGCCAGGCACGGGACCTGCTATCCACTGGGAAAGCAGTGTATCAACCCCGCCAGGCACGGGACCTGCTATCCACTGGGAAAGCAGTGTATCAATCCCGCCAGGCACGGGACCTGCTATCCACTGGGAATGCAGTGTATCAACCCCGCCAGGCACGGGACCTGCTATCCACTGGGAAAGCAGTGTATCAACCCCGCCAGGCACGGGATCTGCTATCCACTGGGAAAGCAGTGTATCAGCCCCGCCAGGCACGGGACCTGCTCTCCACTGGGAAAGCAGTGTATCAACCCCGCCAGGCACGGGACCTGCTATCCACTGGGAAAGCAGTGTATCAAACCCGCCAGGCACGGGACCTGCTCTCCACTGGGAAAGCAGTGTATCAACCCCGCCAGGCACGGGACCTGCTATCCACTGGGAAAGCAGTGTATCAACCCCGCCAGGCACGGGACCTGCTATCCACTGGGAATGCAGTGTATCAACCCCGCCAGGCACGGGACCTGCTATCCACTGGGAATGCAGTGTATCAACCCCGCCAGGCACGGGACCTGCTATCCACTGGGAAAGCAGTGTATCAACCCCGCCAGGCACGGGACCTGCTCTCCACTGGGAAAGCAGTGTATCAACCCCGCCAGGCACGGGACCTGCTATCCACTGGGAAAGCAGTGTATCAACCCCGCCAGGCACGGGACCTGCTCTCCACTGGGAAAGCATTGTATCAACCCCGCCAGGCACGGGACCTGCTATCCACTGGGAATGCAGTGTATCAACCCCGCCAGGCACGGGACCTGCTATCCACTGGGAAAGCAGTGTATCAACCCCGCCAGGCACGGGACTTGCTATCCACTGGGAAAGCAGTGTATCAACCCCGCCAGGCACGGGACCTGCTACCCACTGGGAAAGCAGTGTATCAACCCCGCCAGGCACGGGACCTGCTATCCACTGGGAAAGCAGTGTATCAACCCCGCCAGGCACGGGACCTGCTATCCACTGGGAAAGCAGTGTATCAACCCCGCCAGGCACGGGGCCTGCTATCCACTGGGAAAGCAGTGTATCAACCCCGCCAGGCACGGGACCTGCTATCCACTGGGAAAGCAGTGTATCAACCCGCCAGGCACGGGACCTGCTATCCACTGGGAAAGCAGTGTATCAACCCCGCCAGGCACGGGACCTGCTATCCACTGGGAAAGCAGTGTATCAACCCCGCCAGGCACGGGACCTGCTATCCACTGGGAAAGCAGTGTATCAACCCCGCCAGGCACGGGACCTGCTATCCACTGGGAAAGCAGTGTATCAACCCCGCCAGGCACGAGACCTGCTATCCACTGGGAAAGCAGTGTATCAACCCCGCCAGGCACGGGACCTGCTATCCACTGGGAAAGCAGTGTATCAACCCCGCCAGGCACGGGACCTGCTATCCACTGGGAAAGCAGTGTATCAACCCCGCCAGGCACGGGACCTGCTATCCACTGGGAAAGCAGTGTATCAACCCCGCCAGGCACGGGACCTGCTATCCACTGGGAAAGCAGTGTATCAACCCCGCCAGGCATGGGACCTGCTACCCACTGGGAAAGCAGTGTATCAACCCCGCCAGGCACGGGACCTGCTATCCACTGGGAATGCAGTGTATCAACCCCGCCAGGCACGGGACCTGCTACCCACTGGGAAAGCAGTGTATCAACCCCGCCAGGCACGGGACTTGCTATCCACTGGGAATGCAGTGTATCAACCCCGCCAGGCACGGGACCTGCTATCCACTGGGAAAGCAGTGTATCAACCCCGCCAGGCACGGGACCTGCTATCCACTGGGAAAGCAGTGTATCAACCCCGCCCGTCACGGGGCCTGCTATCCACTGGGAAAGCAGGGTATCAACCCCGCCAGGCACGGGACCTGCTATCCACTGGGAAAGCAGTGTATCAACCCCGCCAGGCACGGGACCTGCTATCCACTGGGAAAGCAGTGTATCAACCCAGCCAGGCACGGGACCTGCTATCCACTGGGAAAGCAGTGTATCAACCCCGCCAGGCACGGGACCTGCTATCCACTGGGAAAGCAGTGTATCAACCCCGCCCATCACCGCGTGCCTTCGACGAACACAGAGACAAGGCTGTCCGCCTATTGTCTAACCAGCTGAGACAGCAGGAAGCCAGGAGGGAAATAACGCAGTTAAAGAATTGTAGAGGCAGGCTGGTAAACCTTAACTGAGATCTTTATTTTCACCCAAACAGCAACAGCTTCCCAGATACCAAACAACATTTAAAATTAAATGAAATTTGCTTATTGTCACGAGTAGGCTTCAAATGAAGTACTGTGAAAAGCCCGTAATAGCCACATTCCTGCGCCTGTTCGTGGAGGCTGTTACGCGAATTCGAACCGTGCTGCTGACCTGCTTGGTCTGCTTTCAAAGTCAGCGATTTAGCCCTGTGCTAAACAGCCCCAATTAATTTAACTGCAGTTCACGCTCAGGGACATTGTTGTGTTGAGATATATCGAACACTCCACTTTGAAGAAGAGATCTTCTGAGACTGTGGAACGAAACAACATGGCACCCTGCCAGAATAATGCAGAATATCTGGATGTTCAAATACTCACCAACCTTCCCAGCTGACCTTCCAGCCGAAAGTAACCCCATTGAAGCCGGAAACAATTGATTGCTTCAACTCTTGGGTTGAATTATATAATATTAATAATGTGAAAAACATGACTCTAATTAACTGCTCCACATGGAACCCACTTAATGTAGATAAACGCCCATCAGCCGAAACCGACACAATGTTTTAATTACACTTCTGGACCAACAAGTCTAGCTGCCATGCATCCAGGGTGTTTGAAACACAACTGCAGCAATCAAGCAAACACTGACCCAGACATTTAACCCTTACTGCACCAAATGGATAAAATGCAATATATGTTAAACACACCTCCACTTAAAAATGAACCAGCAACATATAAAGTTGACTTTATTCTTCAAAGTCATTCAACTGTATACATTTCCCATTACTAAACACAATTAATACTCATTAAGGAACATATATAAATTTAAGCATGCAAAGTTCAACATGAGTATAATCAATTTGAGACTTTGTTCTACACTTTCGAACATTCCAATTTCCATATTAAATTCGTGTTGAAGCACCTGTAATCCATTTTTCTCTTTCTGATTAATGTGTATGCATTTCAAGTTAAAAGATTGCAATAATAAATGATGTAAATAATCTTGGATTTATATCCTTACATTTTCCCAAAATGGTTCATGATTTGTATGTGCCCTTTTTTCTGATGAACTATTGCCAATGTCGATGTGAACATGTTGCAATACCAGTATGAAATCGACTGTCTCTTTCGCAATGGTCAAATATATATTTTTATGAATATTTAGTTTCTGAGAAGATCAACCAACAGGACTTTCTATTCTTTCGATGTCTTCCTAGAATCCATATATTCGATATTTATCACTTTATGAATGATTTGTTCGTCATAGTTTTCTCACCTTTTATTTGTATGAGTATTTCGTGTCTGCTTTCCCCTGAGACTGAAGTAAATCCTTAATTAACATTCAGATAAAACCCATAATGAAACAGTGGCCCTCAACATGCACTATAAAGACCTGAGGTGTAGCCACACCATGTTCTCCTCATTGAGTCATTGACACTGAAGAGTGAACAGCATAGCAATGCGCCGTTCGGCCCATTATCTTCCTGCTGGTCACACAGCAGCATAGCAATGCGCCGTTCGGCCCATTATCTTCCTGCTGGTCACACAGCAGCATAGCAATGCTCCGTTCGGCCCATTATCTTCCTGCTGGTCACACAGCAGCATAGCAATGCTCCGTTCGGCCCATTATCTCCCTGCCGGTCACACAGCAGCATAGCAATGCCCCATTCGGCCCATTATCTCCGTGCTGGTCACACAGCAGCATAGCAATGCGCCGTTCGGCCCATTATCTCCCTGACTGTCACACAGCAGCATAGCAATGCTCCGTTCGGCCCATTATCTCCGTGCTGGTCACACAGCAGCATAGCAATGCCCCGTTCGGCCCATTATCTCCGTGACTATCACACAGCAGCATAGCAATGCGCCGTTCGGCCCATTATCTTCCTGCTGGTCACACAGCAGCAAAGCAATGCGCCGTTCGGCCCATTATCTCCGTCTTCCTGCCTGTCACACAGCAGCATAGCAATGCCCCGTTCGGCCCATTATCTCCCTGCCTGTCACACAGCAGCATAGCAATGCTCCGTTCGGCCCATTATCTCCCTGCCGGTCACACAGCAGCATAGCAATGCGCCGTTCGGCCCATTATCTCCCTGCCGGTCACACAGCAGCATAGCAATGCCCCGTTCGGCCCATTATCTCCGTGCTGGTCACACAGCAGCATAGCAATGCTCCGTTCGGCCCATTATCTCCGTGCTGGTCACACAGCAGCATAGCAATGCTCCGTTCGGCCCATTATCTCCCTGCTGGTCACACAGCAGCATAGCAATGCGCCGTTCGGCCCATTATCTCCGTGCTGGTCACACAGCAGCATAGCAATGCTCCGTTCGGCCCATTATCTCGGTGCCGGTCACACAGCAGCATAGCAATGCGCCGTTCGGCCCATTATCTCCGTCACTGTCACACAGCAGCATAGCAATGCTCCGTTCGGCCCATTATCTCCGTGCTGGTCACACAGCAGCATAGCAATGCGCCGTTCGGCCCATTATCTTCCTGCTGGTCACACAGCAGTATAGCAATGCTCCGTTCGGCCCATTATCTCCCTGCCGGTCACACAGCAGCATAGCAATGCCCCGTTCGGCCCATTATCTTCCTGCTGGTCACACAGCAGTATAGCAATGCTCCGTTCGGCCCATTATCTCCCTGCCGGTCACACAGCAGCATAGCAATGCCCCGTTCGGCCCATTATCTTCCTGCTGGTCACACAGCAGTATAGCAATGCTCCGTTCGGCCCATTATCTCCCAGACTGTCACACAGCAGCATAGCAATGCGCCGTTCGGCCCATTATCTTCCTGCTGGTCACACAGCAGTATAGCAATGCTCCGTTCGGCCCATTATCTCCGTGCTGGTCACACAGCAGCATAGCAATGCCCCGTTCGGCCCATTATCTCCGTGCTGGTCACACAGCAGCATAGCAATGCCCCGTTCGGCCCATTATCTTCCTGCCTGTCACACAGCAGCATAGCAATGACTCCGTTCGGCCCATTATCTCCCTGCCTGTCACACAGCAGCATAGCAATGCCCCGTTCGGCCCATTATCTCCCTGCCTGTCACACAGCAGCATAGCAATGCCCCGTTCGGCCCATTATCTCCCTGCCTGTCACACAGCAGCATAGCAATGCGCCGTTCGGCCCATTATCTCCCTGACTGTCACACAGCAGCATAGCAATGCCCCATTCGGCCCATTATCTCCCTGCTGGTCACACAGCAGCATTGCAATGCTCCGTTCGGCCCATTATCTCCCTGCCTGTCACACAACAGCATAGCAATGCCCCGTTCGGCCCATTATCTCCCTGCCTGTCACACAACAGCATAGCAATGCTCCGATCGGCCCATTAACTCCGGGACTGTCACACAGCAGCATAGCAACGCGCCGTTCGGCCCATTACCTCCGTGCCGGTCACACAGATCTCTCCATCTGTCAATCACTCCCCCCTCTGTGTCTCTCTCTCCCTTTGTGTGTCTCCCCCCTCTCTACCTATGAGAGAGATAGAACAGAGAGAGAGAGAGAGAGAGCTGGGTCAGCCAGTGTCTGACCTGTGTGTGTGTCTATGAGAGAGATAGAGAAGAGAGAGAGAGAGACTGCTGTGTCAGCCAGTGGCTGTACCTGTGTGTGTGTCTGTGAGAGAGATAGAGCAGAGCGAGAGAGAGAGAGCTGGGTCAGCCAGTGTCTGTACCTGTGTGTGTCTATGAGAGAGATAGAGCAGATAGAGAGAAAGCTGTGTTAGCTAGTGTCTGTACCTGTGTGTGGGTCTATGAGAGAGATAGAGCAGAGCGAGAGAGAGAGAGTGCTGTGTCAGCCAGTGTCTGTACCTGTGTGTGTGTCTATGAGAGAGACAGAGAGAGAGAGAGAGAGAGCTGCGTCAGCCAGTCTCTGTACCTGTGTGTGTGTGGGAGAGAGATCGAGCACAGAAAGAGAGAGAGAGAGAGAGAGAGAGAGCTGTGTCAGCCAGTGCCTGTACCTGTGTGTGTGTCTATGAGAGAGATAGAGCAGAGAGAGAGAGAGAGAGAGAGAGCTGTGTCAGCCAGTGTCTGTACCTGTGTGTGAGTCTATGAGAGAGATAGAACAAAGAGAGAGAGAGAGTGCTGTGACAGCCAGTGTCTGTACCTGTGTGTGTGTCTATGAGAGAGAGAGAGAGAGAGAGAGCTGTGTCAGCAAGTGTCTGTACCTGTGTGTGTGTCTATGAGAGAGAGAGAGAGAGAGAGAGTGCTGTGTCAGCCAGTGTCTGTACCTGTGTGTGTGTGTCTATGAGAGAGATAGAGCTGAGAGAGTGGGAGTGCTGTGTCAGCCAGTGTCTGTACCTGTGTGTGTGTCTATGAGAGAGAGAGAGAGAGAGCAGAGAGAGAGAGAGCTGTCAGCCAGTGTCTGTACCTGTGTGTGTGTGTCTACGAGAGAGATAGAGCAGCGAGAGAGAGAGAGTGCTGTGTCAGCCAGTGTCTGTACCTGTGTGTGTGTCTATGAGAGAGATAGAGCAGCGAGAGAGAGAGAGTGCTGTGTCAGCCAGTGTCTGTACCTGTGTGTGTGTCTATGAGAGAGATAGATAGAGAGAGAGAGCTGTGTCAGCCATTGTCTGTACCTGTGTGTGTGTCTATGAGAGAGATAGATAGATAGAGAGAGAGAGAGAGAGCTGTGTCAGACAGTGTCTGTACCTGTGTGTGTGTCTATGAGAGAGATAGAGCAGAGAGAGAGATAGAGATAGAGCTGGGTCAGCCAGCGTCTGTATCTGTGTGTGTGTCTATGAGAGAGATAGAGAGAGAGAGAGAGAGAGCTGGGTCAGCCAGTGTCTGTACCAGTGTGTGTGTCTATGAGAGAGATGGAGCAGAGAGAGAGAGAGCGAGAGAGTGCTGTGTCAGCCATTGTCTGTACCTGTGTGTGTGTCTATGAGAGAGAGAGAGCAGTGAGAGAGAGAGAGAGAGAGTGCTGTGTCAGCCAGTGTCTGTACCTGTGTGTGTGTCTATGAGAGAGATAGAGCAGAGAGAGGGAGAGAGAGAGAGCTGTGTCAGCCAGTGTCTGTACCTGTGTGTGTGTCTATGAGAGAGAGAGAGCAAGAGAGAGAGAGTGCTGTGTCAGCCAGTGTCTGTACCTGTGTGTGTGTCTATGAGAGAGATAGAGCAGAGAGAGAGAGAGTGCTGTGCCAGCCAGTGTCTGTACCTGTGTGTGTGTCTATGATAGAGAGAGAGAGAGAGAGAGAGAGAGAGCTGTGTCAGCCAGTGTCTGTACCTGTGTGTGTGTCTATGAGAGAGATAGAGAGAGAGAGAGAGAGCTGTGTCAGCCAGTGTCTGTACCTGCGTGTGTGTCTATGAGAGAGATAGAGCAGAGAGAGAGAGAGAGTGCTGTGTCAGCCAGTGTCTGTACCTGTGTGTGTGTCTATGAGAGAGAGAGTGCTGTGCCAGCCGGTGTCTGTACCTGTGTGTGTGTCTATGAGAGAGAGAGAGAGAGAGAGTGCTGTGTCAGCCAGTGTCTGTACCTGTGTGTGTGTCTATGAGAGAGATAGAGAGAGTGCTGTGTCAGCCAGTGTCTGTACCTGTGTGTGTGTGTCTATGAGAGAGATAGAGCAGAGAGAGAGAGAGCTGTGTCAGCCAGTGTCTGTACCTGTGTGTGTGTCTATGAGAGAGATAGAGCAGAGAGAGAGAGAGAGTGCTGTGTCAGCCAGCGTCTGTATCTGTGTGTGTGTCTATGAGAGAGATAGAGCAGAGAGAGAGGGAGAGAGAGAGAGCTGCGTCAGCCATTTTCTGTATCTGTGTATGTGTCTATGAGAGAGATAGAGAGAGAGAGAGAGTGCTGTGTCAGCCAGTGTCTGTACCTGTGTGTGTGTCTATGAGAGAGATAGAGCAGAGAGAGACAGAGAGAGATGGTGCTGTGTCAGCCAGTGTCTGTACCTGTGTGTGTGTCTGTGAGAGAGATAGAGCAGAGAGAGAGAGAGAGAGGGAGCTGGGTCAGCCAGTGTCTGTACCTGTGTGTGTGTCTATGAGAGAGATAGAGCAGAGAGAGAGAGAGCTGGGTCAGCCAGTGTCTGTACCTGTGTGTGTGTCTATGGGAGAGATAGAGCAGAGAGAGAGAGAGAGAGTGCTGTGTCAGCTAGTGTCTGTACCTGTGTGTGTGTCGATGAGAGAGATAGAGCAGAGAGAGAGAGAGAGAGTGCTGGGTCAGCCAGTGTCTGTACCTGTGTGTGTGTCTATGAGAGAGATAGAGCAGAGAGAGAGAGAGAGGACTGTGTCAGCCAGTGTCTGTACCCGTGTGTGTGTCTATGATAGAGATAGAGCAGAGAGAAAGAGAGAGAGTGCTGTGTCAGCCAGTGTCTGTACCTGTGCGTGTGTCTATGAGAGAATTAGAGCAGCGAGAGAGAGAGAGAGAGAGTGCTGTGTCAGCCAGTGTCTGTGCCTGTGTGTGTGTCTATGAGAGATAGAGAGAGATAGAGAGAGCTGTGTCAGCAAGTGTCTGTACCTGTGTGTGTGTCTATGAGAGAGAGAGAGAGAGTGCTGTGTCAGCCAGTGTCTGTACCTGTGTGTGTGTGTCTATGAGAGAGATAGAGCTGAGCGAGTGGGAGTGCTGTGTCAGCCAGTGTCTGTACCTGTGTGTGTGTCTATGAGAGAGAGAGAGAGAGAGAGCAGAGAGAGAGAGAGCTGTGTCAGCCAGTGTCTGTACCTGTGTGTGTGTCTATGAGAGAAATAGAGCAAGAGAGAGAGAGTGCTGTGTCAGCCAGTGTCTGTACCTGTGTGTGTGTCTATGAGAGAGATAGAGCAGAGAGAGAGAGAGAGAGCTGTGTCAGCCAGTGTCTGTACCTGTGTGTGTGTCTATGAGAGAGATAGAGAGAGAGAGAGAGTGCTGTGTCAGCCAGTGTCTGCACCTGTGTGTGTCTATGAGAGAGATAGAGAGAGAGAGAGAGTGCTGTGTCAGCCAGTGTCTGCACCTGTGTGTGTGTCGAGGAGAGAGATAGAGCAGAGAGATAGTGCAGAGAGAGAGAGAGCTGTGTCAGCCAGTGTCTGTACCTGTGTGTGTGTCTATGAGAGAGAGAGAGAGAGTGCTGTGTCAGCCAGTGTCTATACCTGTGTGTGTGTCTATGAGAGAGATAGAGCAGAGAGAGTGCTGTGCCAGCCAGTGTCTGTACCTGTGTGTGTGTCTATGAGAGAGAGAGAGAGAGTGCTGTGTCAGCCAGTGTCAGTACCTGTGTGTGTGTCTATGAGAGAGATAGAGAGAGTGGTGTGTCAGCCAGTGTCTGTACCTGTGTGT